>NC_142807.1:62604928-62688136 GCF_049724085.1 Artemia sp. Qi Xiang Cuo | reverse complement strand
CCCTAAATGACAATGGTGTCTTGCTTTTACAATTCTGCAGCACGCACAACCTTGTGATTACGAATACCATGTTTGCAAGGAAGGAAATTCACAAATATACATGGTACAGCAACGACGGCCATACCAAAAAAATGATCGACTACATCATCGTGTCACAGAGATGGAGGTCTTCGATCAGTAACTGCAGGACGTATAGGGCATTTGAGATTGGCAACACTGACCATCGCATTGTCATTGCTAACATGCGACTAAGGCTGAAAGCCTAGCGCTCAGAACCACGACCAGTCAAGATCGATGTCTCTCGCCTCTGCGATCAGAAGATACGGTCAAAATATGCCATTGATGTCTTGAACCTTTTTGACGCACTCCTACCATTTGAAAGTTGTGAGAACGAATGGCTCTCGTTCAAAAAGAATGTCCTGGAATCTGCGACAGCAAAGGTTGGACGGAAAAAGCGCGCTAATAAAGCGTGGATTCTATCGAATTTGCTTGACGTCGTAGAGCAGAGCCGCAGGGTGAGGCTACTCGGTGATATGCCAACCTATAGAAGCCTTAATGGTGTCCACAACAAACTGATACAGCGAGATAAGAAGCTGTTTGTGGAAAGGAAGACACATGAGCTAGAGGGTGTACCCAAGAAAGGTACGTTGGCAGTTTCTATAAGCATCTCCGTGATCTAACAGTCGACATAGCCCCCTTGGTTGCATCTGCTGTCCTTGTGGGTAGCCAGCCTCTCAGTGACAAAGCTGCCCAGGTCAGTCAATGGAAAAACCACTTCTCGGCCTCCTCAACGCCGAAGCGGTAGCGCAGACTGACCAGGAACTCATCAGCCTAGCCGCCATTACCCAGGAACTGCTTACAAGTGACACATAAACTTCTTTCACCTCATCAGAAATCTACACAACAGTAGAACGTTTGAACAACGACAAAGCGGCAGGTGTATGTGGAATATCTGCTGAGCTCCTGAAGTATACCGAACCGGCAATGCTACATTGGCTCCACTTGCTGTTTTCTGTGGTTTCGTGCACAGAATGGACTGGGGAGCAGATATAATCCTGCCCTTATGGAAGAGAAAGGGGAGCAAGAGCATCTGTTCGAACTACAGAGGCATAACGCTACTTTCAGAGCCGGGAAAGCTCTTTGCTATGACCCTGCTGGACAGATGCACGAGTGTCTTCAGAAGAAAGAGGAGAGTCCAGCAGGCGGGTTTTATGTCCGGGAGGTCCACTGTCGAAAAAATCTTGAGTATCCTCAGAAGAAAGAGGAGAGTCGAGCAGGTGTGGTTTATGCCAAGGAGATCCACTTTCGAACAAATCTTTACCATGCACAAGTTAATTGAGAAGACGAAGGAATTTAGGTGGAAAGCATATGTATTGGAAACGCTGGGACGCTGGGCATCCGTGAACAAGTGCTAAATTGAGAGAGGAATTTGGGACAATATTTTGGGGCGCCCACCCGCCAAGAGTCTCGGGCAAGTGACCCAAAAATTTGTGAAAAATTGAAATTTTCTCAGAATGTGGGGCTGAGCTTAGGCAACAAATAGATACTAATTGAAAGATAAAGATGGCTTTAAATGATTGTTTGCCTGTTATTTCAAGCAAATTAATGGTCCTATGTCAATTCTAAATTCTTGGGCAACCTTCTTAAGACCATAGGTGGGCGTGCCTTGTTTGCCTCTCATTACAGGCAATCTAACGGTCTTATGTCTATTTTAAATTCTTGGTCAACATACCTGAGACTCTAGATAGGCATGCCTTCCCAAAAACTAACAAACAAGTATGTGTCCAATAAGAGAGTCATGTATACTCCCGCCATTTACCCGTGTCCCAGGCACTTAAACATTTGCCTCTCAATTACTTGGACTATTTGTCTTGGCTTTTCTCCGTCTACAATTAGCCATGTCTTGATGCATCCTATGCATACAACCTACTGCAAAATACTTGATAACTTCAATTCAGCCTTTGTGGACTTTAAGGCTGCGTTTGACTTGGTGGATCGCAACTCGCTCTAGCTGATACTTCGATCAACTGGTCTACCAGACAAATACTGCAAGTTGCTTACGAAGAGACCGTGAGTTGCATCCAAGTCAACAGCAAACGGAGCAAGACATTCGGCATCAAAACCAGTGTACGCCAAGGGTGTGCCACCGCCCCGGAACTGTTCAATTGCGTGATAGACCATGTCATGACACGAACAACAAATCGCCCGCCCTTTGGTCTGCAGTTTGGAAATCGCGTTCTGATGGACGCTGACTTCGCAGATGATCTTGGTCTCGTCACTGACTAGATCGACCAGTTGATTGACGCTCTGGATGTCCTACAGGAAGAGGCAGTAAAGGTGAGGCTGAAAATAAACTGGCTTAAAACGAAGATAATGGCAATTGAGCCCCCAAGCTCAGTCTGGCTCCCTGAGATCATAAATGTTTGCGGAGCTCCTCTTGAAGTTGTAAGAAACTTCACTTATCTTGGTTCCGTGCTGTCTAATGACGGCTCTATAGAGGAATAGGTGTGCAGCCGAATTTCAAAAGCCTCGTCTATCGTCGGAAGGCTCTACAGTCTCTGGAGGATGACGCATATATCTAAGCGTACGACGGTGCGAATTTATAATGCATTCGTAAGCTTGGTCCTCCTCTATGCAGCGGAAACCTGGCCTCTCAAATCAACAATCATCGGCACGATCGACGTCTGCCAGACAAAACAGTTCTGTCAGATTGAGGGACTCCGATGGGACGATTTTGTAAGCAACGCAAGGTTGCTCGCACTTACCTCCCAAGTGCCATTCTCCGTCCAAACAGCTCAGCGTAATCTCACATGATTTGGACACCTCCTGCGTATACCGGCGACAACCCCAGCCCGAATATTCTACGATTTTGACGCTAAAGCTCATGGCTGGTCTTGCCCCAGGTGCTGACCTCAGACAAGGTGGAAGGATAGCCTCAACAAATTCCTGGAGATGGCTAACATTGCTGTCGATGAGACCCCACTAATAGCAGCAGACCGGTCAGCCTAGAGGAGCAGAGTTGCGACGCTCTCTATGCTGCCCGCAACGCGGCAGGAGCCTTAAGTAAGTCAAAGTCAAGCTGAAAAGAAAATTGTAAAGTAAAATCTTTCCTTAGTTCTTCTAAAAAAAATTAATACAATAGAGCGAGTTCACTTTTTAGTAAGGATAATAAAAAAATTAATTTTGTAAGTTTCTCAGGTACTTTTGCTGTTGTAGAGCATCTTCTAACGACCAATAGTTTTCTTCGATCATTTCTGGCATTATTGCGGAAAAGCCTGTATCTCTGGCAACTGTATAAGTGTTTGCGTATTCTACTTTCTCTTCAAAAGCCAGATCAATATCAAGATAGATTCTGTCTTCATCTGTATACCTACTCCATTTGGAACTGTCTGGGTAGATTTCAACGCCTTCTGGTGTAGGGTCCCTAAAAAAATACTTATATTTAACAATTGGGTTCAGAGGTAATACCATAGGTCCACATATCTTTATTTCATTTCTTATGCATAAAAACTCACAATCAATGGATGCAAAAAAAAAGGTTATTTTTTCCACACCCTGTCCAAGCGGTCCGGGGTTTACATCCATGCTTAACCGTAATAGGTATAACAGCTACTAGAAAATGTAAAATTGTGCTTTCATTACCTCAGATACATATAATAACTTGCAATTATGCCGTTTGATCTAAAAAGTACTACACTAAAATAAAAAATACAGGAAAACAAAGCCAAAATGGTGGGTATTGTTAGGACCACGATAGATTAACTTATCATCAATTAAGTTCGAACTTCATTTTCCCACCGAGAGAACAATATCCGTTACAAGATACTGCCCAATTAACCTCTGGTTCTCAAATGGTTACTGTAGATTAAGCAAAAATCTACAATATTCATAATAATACGTCACCTTTCCTTAAAAGCATACATATTAACTCCAGGAGAAAATTACAAGGGATGGTCACAAAACTCGAGTATAGCTTTCTTAATACTTCCCGCAGGAATACCCACGATTACAAAAAAATTGAGAATATCTGCATTTTACTTTATTCTTAATATCACGAATTGTTTATGAATGAAAAAGACTTAAAAAATTGCAAAAAATGGACCTTCAAAAGCAATGAACTTGCAGAATACAAAATAAACTACAATCCAAAAATTAGACAAACCCCATCTATCAAAAATCAGATTACCACATTTATCAGCGTTCATTAGTAGCCTGTTACATACAAATACAGCAGCAACAGATCAAACAGAACGTACTGAGCTAACCTCAGTTCAAGTACTAAGAACCAAGTCGTCTGCATAAGCTAAAGTTGACACCTGTTAATCCCGAAAAGCTGGGGCTACGTATCCCAAATAAAACATTTTGGAAGAGTCACTAAAGATATGAAGACTTCTCCATGTGTAGCTCCGCTCTTAACTGGAATATTTCCGGAAAATTCATCACTTCCCAACTTTAATCTTAGATATGAATTTGAATTTTAAAACTTTAAAGCAAGAGTCACAGACACATTCATATAGAGTTGACAAAGAGCATGCCAAATATGAGCAAGGTGAATACTATCGATTCCTTCAAATATATCAAGGATACGAAATTGAAGACATTAATTATTCCAAGTAGATTCCTTAATAATGGAACATAAAGAGCAATGTGACACCTAAAACCGTACCTGAATCCTGTTTAGTTAGCCTCAAAGTTATGAAATTCCTCAATATTCGGAAGCAACAAATGCTCGAATAGTTTACCAAGGGTTAAGGTAATGATAATCAGCCTCTTCAAACCACTTGATTTCAGATGTTTTTGTGTTTCTTTAATAAAGATTTAAAACTTTCAGCTGAAAAAGAGTCGCGGTCGGGGATGATGGACTTAGAGAAACAAATCTGTCCAAAAAGCCCATGGGTGTTAATAGGCAATATCAAAATATTCTCATGGAGTTTCTTCTTAAGAATTTAAATTTCCTTGTAAATACAGGTTTTCATCTCCCAAGTAACTTCATCACTCCAAAATCAAATAATATTTGATTTGACAAATAACTCGGCTTAAATTCGTCTTGTTTATTTTAGGCTTAGGAATTTGTATAGTTTTTCACTGGTCAAATGCTAACCCTAATCTGTGGTACGTTCTCTACCCTCTTTATTTAAATCTTATTCTCGTAAAATTAAATAACCTTTGATTAATCAAGCCTTTCTTTCATTTATTAAACCCAAAGTTTTTCTGCTAATATTCGTAGATACTTAGGTTATACAAATTTACTTACTAGAACCCCGTCTAATATTTCACAAATAGTTTTCTCAAAATCAGATTCGATTGAAACTTTTGACATTTCAGATTTGATAGAAAATTTTTAAGAACAAATTAGCTTCTATTATAGTGCAAGCAACGTCTATTGATATGAATATTAACGCAAGTATTTCCATCTTTACTGGCTTTTGAGTTAAGAGCCCATTTTTTCTAGTCGATTTTGACTTAAATAAGATGCAACATGATTATCTTTGCACTAAAAACTTGGTAGTTTTTAGTTAAAGGGACCATTTATTAGTATAAAATGAAAATGCCATGTAAAGGGACCTACGTATTAGTAAAAATGCCAAAGGGACCCATTAAAGGGACCATTGAGCCACTTCGACTCTTAAATCAATATCAAATGAAAATTCTTATGTGAATTAAACTCAAACTAGGTGCAGCATAGCTACCTTTCTGCTAGAAATAATAATTGGGAAAGCTTGGGGGACATTAGGTTAGAACATGGGCCCACTTAATGCATCCTTTAATAGAGATTAAACATTCTTGTGCCAATCCATTCAAATAAACCCTTACGCGAAAATTGGTAGCAGTAGGGGATTTTAGGATGTCCATGACTCCACATTTTGGCCCCACATGACCTCAAAATCCTAGTATGCTTAAAAAAAGGTGCAGAATACCTGCCTCTCTTCAAAACAAAGCTGATAGAGAGAGGAAGTGGGAGGGGTATCGGAGGAGGGGGGAAGATCCAATTTGTGGCGTTCAATAATCTTTATTAAAACTTTGCATTATTTCGGTTGCAACAAGCCTATCTTTTTGCAAAAAGTCTAGAATCTTTGGTTTCTAAGAAGCTTCGCCTATACATTGGTACAAATCGAAAATTCATGCATGATTCCTTTTCCAAAAAATACAACATACTTATCTTTCTGCAAGAAAATTTGGATGGAGGTCATGTGCCGCTTTTATCTACACCTTGTGTGTTAACGTTTAATATTGTGATTTATTGTCTCTCTTTTTTTTTTTACCAAATATGTATTCAAGAAACGCGTTTCACTGTAAAGGCCATGCACTAGAAACAAGGCTTCAGAGAAACTATAGCGGAATCTAATTTTTAACTTTCCCCAAACTCATACCTTTAGTGAAAACGCTCTACCGATAACAATTAAAACTCCTTAAAACTGCTGATAACTGACAAAAATCCATGGGCAACTGATGATAAAAATGCCAATTATATAGTGCCTGTGAAATAGAAGCCTGTCAGTAACAGAAACATTACCTCATGCAAGAAACGGATATCTAGTCGAGTTAGAATTAAAAAAGAATTTTTCAAAAAAATTGGAGAAGGTCTTGGGAAAAAAAAGAATTGCCCAATTTTTCAGTTCAGCTCTGAGGGAAGAAACAGAATATTTTGTTTTGCAAAAAAATTGTTGGGGGTCGCTTGAACGAGTTTAAGGGTAGGCCTATATTGGGAGGTATATTAACGGCGTGTTTTTAAGCGCCATGGTTTCCGCGTTTATGTCCAGCCTGTGTTCTAAGATGTTCGGAAAGCCCTGATTTAAAAAAAGAATTTGTAAATTACCCATAGATTGCAAAGTTAGTCCAAAGCTCAACCATGCATTCTGTCATATGTCTTTCTGTTTCGTTAAAGAGTCCAGTAAATTGGAATAAATAAATCAGCTCGTCAGAGTGACAGACACCTGCAACAAAAATTGGTATATTAGTTAAAGTTACCGGTCAATTCCTAGTTCTGGAAAATGTCGATAGGTTAGAAAATTTTTATTGAAATCCTCTAATAAGAAACTAAAATGTGACACCTAAAAAGGAGTAGTTTGCTTGTTATGCCTCTGCTAATAGAATAGAAATAATCTGGTTGGTAACTCTCATGTTATTTCAATCATTTACAAATGGTGGCGCAACACCTTCTCCCCTCAGCCACCACTCAGACGTACTGTTTCGACTATCAATCATTCTCACGCTTTGATTATTTCTTCTGACGCAGGCTAGTGTTCATTTCGGAATTTGTTATTCTTTGTATAGTTACATTTACTTTAAATTAATAAATGATTTTGAACTGACTGAAGCCTCTGCCAAGTTTATCCACGATGATAAATCCCATACACAATGTCCTGAGTTGATATGCTTACATTCACAAAAAAATCCCTGCTTGATAGCCAGTACAGTTGTTTTATTCAATTTACAAGGAACAGTGATTAAGATTCTGGTCCTTAAATTACTCAAAGTGAATTTTGTGGAAATGTTAAAGTAGAGGAAACAAAGAACTTCTGATAAGAAACTTACCAAAAAATTTTGCCTAAAATGCAAATTCTTGCAAATTATTAGGAAAATAAGAAAAATGTTGTAGAAAATCCCTAAACTTTATTATTTTTTACTTAGACCTGGGCCCAAGTATCAATACATACTCCCTATTTGGTATTTGGTACATTTTGGTATCTTAACATTTTTTGGTATAGACATTTTTGGTATCTTAACAAGTAAGCGATTCTGCTAAATCATTTGTTGATTTCCATATCAATGCTCAATATTTACTGTTGGGCATATTTGAAAAAAAATCGTTATTACTTTACTTAAAATCAAATACTTTAAATATACATTTCCAAAAAAGTCGTTTTACATTTTGGTATCTTAACATTTTTTGGTATAGACATTTTTGGTATCTTAACAAGTAAGCGAATCTGCTAAATCATTTGTTGATTTCCATATCAATGCTCAATATTTACTGTTGGGCATATTTGAAAAAAAAATCGTTATTACTTTACTTAAAATCTAATACTTTAAATATACATTTCCAAAAAAGTCGTTTTACATTTTGGTATCTTAACATTTTTTGGTATAGACATTTTTGGTATCTTAACAAGTAAGCTATTCTGCTAAATCATTTGTTGATTTCAATATCAATGCTCAATATTTACTGTTGGGCATATTTGAAAAAAAAAAAAATCGTTATTACTTTACTTAAAATCTAATACTTTAAATATACATTTCCAAAAAAGGCGTTTTTCTCAGAAACTTTCTTTGATTGTGTGATTGACAGTGAAAATATCAGAAAGTACCAGTTGAGTACATGGAAGTGTACTATAGAGTGACTGTTGTGGTTGGAATAACTTGGCAATTAAAATTTCTTAAAGCAGAAGAGACTTTGAAAGGAACACCAAATTTTTTCAGTGCTTACCAAGAGGATTTAACTGTGTAGCAGCGCGATGGATTGATTTTCTGCTTGGCAATATGCGGTCCAGGGTTCAACTCCAGCCACCCCCAGTCTGGGCGACTGGTAGTGATGCCAAAAGTGGTACAATTGTACCGTTTTGGTACATTTCACTTCTACTGGTACAATTTAGTACAATCCCGCAAAATATGGTACATTTTACAAGATTATGGTACAATGTGGTGCAATTCAGTATTTTTTACTGATGTTTGTATTCTTTCATGTATAAATAATTTTATTTCACCCTGATCTTATTCTCCATAGTCAAGATAAGAGAGAGACAAGCAGTCACAATTCATTTATTTTCCTTTTTTCACAAACAGACGCTTTCGGCTTCCAAAGGTCGGACAAAAACATATCTCTGTGTATCAAGTCTTACCGATTGAAAATGAAAAGCTTACAATGAAACTATAATGACAATTTGGATTCGTGATGGTCGGGAATCTTTCAAGATTCCTGAGAAGGGACAGTTTTTTCAAGTCTATTGGAAGACAGACACCTCAGAGTAAACTTTTATGCACCAACAAGAATCAGTCTCCCAGTCCTACAGGTCGTATAATTGAAATTTCTTGTAGCTAACAACCAACAACGAGCTCCCAGAATGTTAATGGTAATCTAGTTGGTAGAACTCCAGAAACAGTGCAAAAAAGAAAAAGCAAGGCCATAAGCAGTTCTAGAACTGGTGAAGAAAAATCTCATATATCCTCACTCGTTTTGCCAATATTAGAGAACAGTATTCTGACGTGGAAGTTTTAGATCGAGACAAAAATATAAAAAGCAGTCTGGTTCTTGGGAGTGTTATTGCAGATTCAGAGTTGAGCTGGTCTGCGAGCACTGCTATAGCAAGGGAAGAGAAAATTCAGTGGGATAGCTCAACTGTTGTTGCTAGATGTAGCAACAGTTTAGAAGATGACAAAACCCTTTCCGTTACTGGTGAAGCAAAATCACACGTTGGAACAGCTGGTGGAGCTAAGAAAGCTACCACAAGGAAGCAGAATGACAAAAGAAAACTTATATAATGTCTTCTTGCCGAAGACATTATATCGGCAAAGGGCACACAGGGTAGCCTCGCTGTATTCTGTGTAATACCAACATATCAGGTAGTAGTTTTCATATTAGGCACCACCTACGAAATCCTACCAATTTAAAAAAATGTCTGCAACACTTAGTGCTACTCACATGGTACGGTTCTCAATAGATAGTGTAGAAACGAATGACAGGCTTTTACAAAGTCAGAAAATCAGGCAGGCCGAACGGATTTTAAGTGGACTTCTGGCGAGGCATAACTTGGTAATCAATATTATGAACGAGCTTCCAGAAACCTTAAAGAGACCATTTTCTGACTTGGAAATAGCAAAGGGTGTTCAGTGTAGTCGTACAAAAATTACACATGTGATTAATAAAATAATTGGAGAACCTTATGTGGACTTGTGCAACCTGATAAAAAAGAACTGTGTTTCGTTAATCATTGACAAAAGTACTGATGTGAGTAATTCAAAAAGCCTATTTGTTGTTATTCGTCATGTCGATGAAGTGAAAGAGGCTAAGAATGGTGGATGGAAGAAAGTTGTGAAGGACTCATTCTTGCAATCATTAAAGTACAGCAGTGTACAGCTATATACAGTGTTAACAAAACTTCCGTTTTAAAAGATTGGAGTGCCAAAGCAGAATATAATTGGTTTTGCATCAGACAATGCATCTGTGATGATGGAGTGACAAGGTGGTGTGCAAGCAAAGGTTTCGCTGGATTTCCTAAACCTATTTGTTCTTGGGTGCACATTCCATTCCATCCATTTGGGTGCCAGTGCAGCAAGTCGTAAGCTACCTACAGACGTCGAAGAATTCTGTCAAGACCTCTACAATTACATTAGCAGAGATCCGAAAAGGGCTGGTGAGTTTGTCGAAATACAGAAGTTCATGGAGCTTGACGAACACAGAATCCTGTGCCATGTCACAACTAGGTTGCTTTCACGGCTTTCAGTCATTATGCGGTATCTCGAACAATGGGATTTTTTGATATTTTTCTTTCGGAGTGAAAGCTTTAAAGAAGGAAACAAGCCAGTCAAAGCCACAGCTATGCTCGAAAAGTTAATGTCCCCTACATTCAAAGCTTATTTTGCTTTCCACGCATATAGCCTACCATTTACTACTGACCTTAATCGGTTGTTTCGAGACATGAAATAAGTAGACTGTGGCAGTCATGTAGAGGTTATATTTATCAAACTACTCATCTGTTAAAAATCCAAAGATAGCTATGTCTCCTGACCACTCAAACTTAAGCATTGTCCAACTACTCGTCCAGTTTCCAAATTTGGCAAAGGTTGCCATTTTGCACTGAGCACAAGAAATGTGCAGATTCTGATCCAGTTCATTTCTGGTTTAAAGTACTAGAACGATGTGATGGTGCTCAAGTCAAAAGTTTCCCAATCTTGGGTGAATTCGTGATGGAAATGCTTATCCTACCGCATTCTTTTGCTTGTGTCGAGAGGGCCTTTTCAACCGTCAATTTAAACACAACGAAATTGAGAAATAAACTCGGCTTTTCTACTCTTAAGGCTGTTCTGGGTGCTAAACGAGTCATTACCAAGGACTGGAAACCCCCCATGAGCATGGTGAAATACCCCAACTGGTAAAATATTGGAAAAGGGTACAAAAAATCTGCAACTGCAAGTGCTGCCATGGCCTCTGATTCAAATAGTGACGTTTAACTTCATATTTTTTTCATTTTTTTATGTATAGTTTTTGTAGTATAGAGTAGTTGGAACCTCAGATAACTCAAAGTTTATAAAGCTAGTTCCAGTTTTAAAAATAAAAGATGCCATTATCCAGATGTTTAAGATGATTTTAAAATAGTGAAAGACATGGTCTCTATTGTACCATTTGTGTGGATTTATCCAACTCGACCTTACAAGGTGATTGAAGGATCTTTTTAAGGAATTTTGGAGAAAAATATTGTTTCAACATTAAAATTTCCAGTACGTGTTAAACCAGGCAATAACCCCCAAAGTCACTTCTTTAATCAGTCTCAATTTAAAAAGATTTTTTTCCTGTATTGTTTGTAGGCGGTAGCGTAAATTAAGGGAGGGTCACAGGAGCGATCCTCCCCTCCATCGATATCTTCATAAAAGGGGAAAGGGGGATTTGTACGCAAACTATTAAATGGAAAAACAGCTTCTGGGCAATATTCTGTAAGAATACACGGTTAAAATTCGATTTTATCCCCTGATTTGTATTAAAATCGTCATTTGGGACCAATTTTAGGGCGGCACTATAAACGGTCGTAAATGGCCTAAAAACAACGATTTTTTTTTGGCCTGTAGTAAAATGTTACTGTAGTAGCATATGTTACACCGAACAATTTCTTCAAGTACTATCAGGAGTAATGTAGTGTATTAGAAGAGAAAGAAAAACGAAGGAATGGAGAAAGAAAGTGAATGAAAATGTCTCGTACAAAATTTTCATAGATAGTACTATACGTCACCGACGATCCACAGTTACGCGAACCGTAATACGCAGAAAAAAAATCGGGATATGGTACAATTTTTTTTTGTCTTTGGTACATTTTTCGTGCAATTTGTGGTACATTTTGTTTTGAAATCTTGGCAACACTGGTGACAGGCTTGCTATCTGTCAATTTAAAAAGGCTCAATATCATTGAAACGTCGGTTTGATATCCTATGCTCCATCAATGGTTAGAATCTTTATCTCAATTTCGCCGAGAGGATTCGGAAGAAAGCCAAGAAGATTAACGTTTGTAACTCGTCGAACTTATTAAAGCAACAATGGCTATTAACATTAAAAAACAAACAAAAAAACAGAAACTCCTGAACCAAAATTGTATAAATTCATGATGTTAAATTGATTATATTTATGTTTAGCAGATGTAGAAAATTACAAACTTGCGCGTCTTCAATCATTGTTCTTAACATTAAAACATCTAAAGAGTGAGTTAAGTAACATAGTGCGGCAGAATCGCCTAGGTAGCCCATCATATGAAAAGTTGAATATGATTTGTTTAGGGAAACTAATTATTCACCTTTTATCCATAAAAGTATTCCTAAATATAACTGCTGGTAAGTTAATCCCTAATAGGAATTGATTCAAGTTTTGTGTTTTTTTTCTGTGCTGTTGCTTTTTGAAAAGGGGAGGGATGGTTTTTTTAAGGTTACGATAATGTGATGCATACTGTAGATTATTGTGTTGTTTGACCTTATCCGGCATATAACGAAATTTGTTGTTGTTACTTATTTTACTTAATATACGGTAAATTTAATCCGCATTAAATTTGATGTTTTTTGTCTCTAATTGCATTTTTTCTAATATGATCCGCAGTCTAAGACCTCTTGGTATCACTTGCTACATGTCTTGCAGTTCAGTTGCTTATTTTAATTATGTTCCTTCCCCCTCCCTGAAAAATATTTTTCCAGATCTCCACTAGTGATTTTGACTAAATGTGTTGGAGCTAATATGATTTTTAAAACGGAAGACATGATAATCTGCATAAGCACTCACCATGAGGAATGACGTCCATTGCTGGGCCACCGACAATGACTCCGTAAAGGGAAGCTCTGCCTTCGTAGTTGAAAGCGTACATCCATGTGTTTGGGTTATGAACAGCGTGCATTTGAGCATTCAAGTAAGTTCCTTCTTTTAGAAGTAAAACACCAGTCATCTGTAAGAATTTAAATAGTCGTAAGTCTAATTTCAACATTAAAAGGAACATAGGGCCAATAGACATGAAGGTATACCATTCATTATCAACACTTAAGCAGCTGTAAAACTGGCTCTAAAATCAGAGAATTTTTTTATTCACATTCAGGTTAGTGAGAAATTTGCACCAATCGATAATGCTTCTCAATCCATGGGTCAAATTACAGTAGATAATTTCGGAGACCACACTGCCTTTCCATGACGATAAAGTAAAATTTCAAAATAGGGATAAAATCCTTTTTAATAGACAGTGTATAATAAATTTCACAAAAATACCAGATATTTCGGTCACATATACAGTGACCGTCATCAGTAGTAAAACAGTTTTACTACTGATGATATATATGTGACCAAAATATCTGGTATTTTTTGTGAAATTTATTATACACTGTCTATTAAAAAGGATTTTATCCCTATTTTGAACTTTTATTTTATCGTCAAATTACAGATTACAAAGTCGGTCATATGCATTTTTAGATGTGTTTTGCAAATTTGGATATTAAAGTTTTTGGTTCCAACAGTGTATGAATCTACTTTTCATAATGCTTCCTTATAAATTTTTCGTTAATTGTGCTGAAGAAATGTAATTTATAATTTTTCTCATTCCCTCAAGCAAAACCCGATTCGTTAGGATGGAATAGGTGGTCACAGACTCTTGAATAACAATTATACTTTCGTAGAACAAGATTTAACTTTCATAAAACAATTCTTAGAACATTATAGATGCTACCAAAAAAGTTACCAGTCTCTAAAACAAACTATTGGAGATGTTTTGTAGGTTACTAAAAAAAGTCTTATATATTAAATTTTTCAAGGGGGAGGACGATCGATAAATATCGCCTCTGTGGGATGCTTTTCTGTGCAGGCAAGTATAGGGGTGTAATCTTTTATTTCACACCTACAATATTTATACAATAAGAGAAAGCCGTTAACCACTCCACATATTCAAACCGTTGTAGCCGTTGTCGTTGGATATCGTTAAAATCACAGAGCGTGTTCCGGGTGGAAAAGGCAATTCAATTTTTATTTACTTAAACTTTAATACAAATTAGCTGCAAACCTGGAACGGATATATAGCTAATGCCTCACTACGTATTACAACGATCACCCTAATATAGCTAATTTTAATAAGTAATGAGTAAAATACAAAAAATATGACTGTGACGCCTTAATACTCAATAACTTTCATTAGATTGGTCATTTGCCTCCATTTTCACCAATTTGATGACGATTGTGCAGACGTAAATACACCAAAGATGTGAGTTAACCGTATTCACAAAAATTTAAGATAAAATTTAATACGAATTTAATTTTTGATCGTTTTAGCTGTTATTCACTCCTGCCAGGAACGAAAAATTTAATTTTTCACAATAATGCATATCCGTGTATGCAATCTAAGGTGAGTGTGCTACTGTGACAGACAGCTTGGATCTAAATTTGCATTAATTAATAATGGACTCTAGACTGACACGTACGAAGGGGGGGGGGACGCTGGGACTAGGGTGCCCCCGAAATCTCATGCTTTTTTTATCTTCCCAGAATTTTCTGACACTTCTCACAGAATAAGGGATTTGAAAAATTTGGGTCCCCCCAAAACAAATTCCTGCGTCCGTAACTAACTACAGATATAATTTTGTTTTAGTGGGGTTCTTGCACTTTTAACTGTATGCCACCTGAAAAGGTGTTTAAATCAGTAAAAAAAGAGGAAATTCTGTGGTTGAATATTTCACTATTGTGCCAGCAATTCGTCACTCATTCGCCGTCGTTACCAGATTCTTACTAGATATGTGGTGGTTGTTAACCTTTTGGTTCTTTACTACGCTTTTTCTATATTATCTAGCATCTATTCATGAAACAAATCTGTGGCCAAAATCTATTAGCCTCCAAAAATTTAGTATCCTGAATCATTCATATTCTGTTTCACGAAGTTTGTCTGCTCTCCTGATGAATATGAGGAAAAAAAATATATCAGCAAGTTTCTTATGATAACTAAAGTTATCCTTCTGTTAATAATAACCATTTCTTTCACTTAAGTTTAACGTAAATTGAACTCTTTTCGCTTATGCTTTCAGTATTCTTTATTATTTTAACTAGGACGAAAATGTCAAACCGGATTTGGAATAAATATTGAGAAGGGGCGCCAGCGGAACTTAGGTACCCCCCATTGTTATTTTTCATCCCTCTACCTTTATAATTAGTGCAGCTTTTGAGCCTCTTGAGGAGGGCCCGTGCCTCAAAACCAATTCTCTATAATTGTCTAAATGTTTGATGTAGGATAAATATATTGAAAAAGACTAAAATGAACTTTGAACATGAAATATGGCAAGTGAAACAGACACTCACGTCAACAACACCTGGAACCATAGCATAAAAATCTCCAAGCTCTGGACCATCAAAGTAGAAAGCTATGACTTCGTCAACTTCTTCTGGGGTTGGTGGGTATCCATCTGAAAACAACAATTATTGGGAGTTAAAAATCTTTAATAGCAGAAGTAATGACTTGGCTCAGATTAGCATCCTCATTCCTCAAAAATATGTTTTTTAAAGAATATTCGTTGTTTTCCTCTTATTTTCAAGGAATTCATTCATCTGGTGTTTAAAAGTCGACAAGAAACATCACAAATGCTATCAAGACATTTTCATTGTCGAAATGACAGATTTTGGAAACGTTTTGGCCGAATCTTTAGTCCAAACCCATTTTTATCGCTAACAGGGCACATTTTTTGCCAAAAGAACATTTTGATTAGACGGTACTAGCATTAAAAAAAGATTCTACAGGCTGAATTAAATTTTCTCATTCCTAGTCAACTTAAACTATGAACATTACCTTTCAAACAGTTCGTGGTAACGAACTGTAAGTAAGGAGCGACCCGGCTCAATGATAACCGAAACTCTAGAAAACGGATTTTTGATACCAATAGATATATCAAAGGAATCAGATTTCAATGCTGAATTCAAATATATAACTTTCATCAAGTTTAATGATACCTATCAAAAGTTACGCTCCTGAGAAAATTTGGCTGATTTTCAAAAAAAGGCGGAAACACCCCCAAAAAACTATGCAATCTTAATGTAAATCACACCATCATATTCAGCGTATCGGAGAACCCTACTGTAGAGGTATCAAGCTCCTTTCTAAAAAAATGTGTAATTTTCAATTTTTTGCCATAATAAATTTCACGTTTGGGTTTTTTTTTTGTTGTGTGTGTTTTTTCTGTTTTGTGTTTGGTTTTTTTTTTTTCCCAGGGGTGATCGTATCGACCCATTGGTCCTAGAATATCGTGGGAGGGCTCATTGGAACGGAAATTAAAATTTCTAGTGTCCTTTTTAAGTGGCCAAAAAAAAATGACGGAAACTAGGCCCCCACCCACGCTCAATCTTTGACCAAAGTCACCAGATCAAAATTTTGAGATAATCATTTTGTTCAACATGGTCGAAAATATAATAAAAATGTCTTTTAGGATGACTTTATCCTCCAAAGTCCCCAGGGGGAGGGCTGAAAGTTATGAACTTTACTCAATGTTAACATATTGTATTGGTTATTGGGAAGTATACAGACTTTTTCAGCGGAGATTTTTTCGGGGCGGGGGGGGCCGCAGAGGGGCGGGGGAAATAGGGAAGGAACGTTCCATGAAGGAAGTTTTCATGGGGGAAGGGAAAATGCCATGAAGGGGGCGCCAGACTTGCCAGCATTATTTATTGGTTATTGGGAAGTATACAACCATTTTCAGGAAGGATTTTTTCTGGAGGGGGGAGGGCAAGAGGCGGGGATTACTCTGGAGAATATTTCCGTGGAGGATGTTTATTGGGGGTCAGGGACATTTCTATGAAGGGGGCGCCGGATTTACAAGCATTATTTAAGAAACGATCAGAAGTTAAATAAAAAAAAAAACAAGTTTTGTCAACTGAAATGTAAGAAGGAACATTAGAACTTAAAACGAACAGAAATTATACCGTATGTGAGGGGGTTCTCCCCCAAGTCAAGACCATGCTGTTTACGCTACAGTTTTTTTTAGTGCTTTAAAAAGAGCTATCTATTCTAATTAAACGACCTTTGTAATTAAGGGGGTTGTGAATTAAAATTTTTTTTAACTTTTTACATGAAGAGCGTGGTATTGACTTAGGGGAGAACCCCCTCATATAAGTAATAACATATACGTAATAAAAAAAAAACAATAAAAAAACAAGCGATACGGCTCAATAGTAATCGAAACTCTTAAAAACGAAATTTTGATGTCAATAAATGTATCAAAAGAATGTGTTTATAATGCTGATCCTAAATATATAAATTTTATTAAGTTTAGTATTACTCATCAAAGGCTACGAGCCTGAGAAAATTTACTCGATTTTTTAAAGAGGGGGAAACATCCCCTACAAGTGAAAAAATTTTAATGAAAATCACACCGTCAGATTCAGCGTATCAGAAAACCCTATTACATAGGTTTCAAGCTCATATCTGCAAAAATCTGCAACTTTGTATTTTTTGCCAGAAGAAAAATAAACAAATATAGAAGTTAGTTACGTAAGTTAATTTGTAAAGACATCCATTTAGTAAAAGAAAAGTAAAATTTTTATGCAAATAAAAGGTGCAATAAGTAAAAAACGATCAGAAATTAAATAAAAAAAACAAGTTTTTTAAACTGAAAGTAAGGAGCGACATTAAAACTTAAAACGAACAGAAATTATGCCCTATATGAAAGGGACTGTCCCCTCCTCGATGCCTCGCTCTTTACGCTAAAGTTTGACCCTGTCTAGCAACTTAATTTTTTAAAACAATAAAAAACTTTAGCGTAAAGAGCGAGGCGTTGAGGAGGGGACAGTCCCTTTCATATACGGAATAATTTCTGTTCGTTTTAAGTTTTAATGTCGCTCCTTACTTTCAGTTTAAAAAACTTGTTTTTTTTATTTAAAATCATTTTTAGAATCTAAGACATGTCAAAACAAATCATAAATGTAAGAACTTTTCAAAGGCGTTAAAAGGGAGGGGGAGCGGGGCAAGTTGTCTGAGGTGCTGCAGTTGGTGGGATGCCAAAGCCAAGATTTTTCTTTATATGGTTGTGTTAGTCATTCTCTGTCACGTAGCAACGTCAGCAGGGGTAGGGGCAAGGTATGTTTTTCCCCGAATGCTGCCAATCCTAGGAATGACCATAGGAATCTTACCACTGAAAATAATAATGAGCGAACAGGAGATCAATTGGGTATATTCTCATTTCAAATACTGATACTAATGTTTAATCATAATGAAATTTTTTTCTTTTGTTTTCGCTAGTTGATAAAAATTTTACAGCATTACCAATGGTGATAAACAATTGGAGATTATTTAAAAAATATTACATTTACTGATTATTCATGAATATGTTTCACCTAAAGTTAAGACCAAAGCGAAGGTTTTGTAAATAAAATTGCCAAGATAAAATTGCCAAGACGGACACTTTTAGACAACTAAAAGTTATGTCTGATAAGACGATGAATAATAAAGAAATATTAGGAATAAGGTTAGGCAAATGATTCTCTTTTCAGGGAAGGGTGATCCTTAAACAGATGCAATTCTTATAGCGGGATTCTTATTCATAAACAAATGTGATTCTTATAGCGTTTTAAACAGGAAAATCCAATAAAGAGTAACAAGTCTATATTAGTGAATTTTAAAATAGTTGAGATTTGTTGGGAAAACAATGCCATCGTCGACATTCGAACCAATGTGTAAGGAATTGTTCAAGATTTGAACAAATGATCTAAGCTTTTGGGTTTGAGCCCTGATTTATGATGGCCTACTCCTCATTAGGGCTACAAACCACACATTTTTTGTGTAATTATGTAGCCAAAATGATAAACTGAAATGAATTTAATTCATAGAAATTTCTACCCACAAAGGGAAAATTATATACAAGTAAAATTAAAGCAAAATTAGAGTTTTTGTTAAATTACTCATAAAAAATAAACAAAATTACTTACTGATTCCATTAAGAAGTACTTCAGCAAATTCTCGTTTCATAAATTCAGTGTCATTGAATTTATTATTCGGCAAGAAGTATGAATTGTAGGTCACTACAAATAAACAATGTTCACGATAAGTTAAGTAGAATTTAAGTAATCAAATAATGCAAAAAAGAACATAAAACAAATAACTAGAATTGAACAGAATGCAACACGAATGAGAAAATATTTAAAAGATTACTGTCTGAAGAAATTGCAGTTAAGCACATAATAAAGCACTCATGTTTTATTCCCGAGCGGCCAGAGTGGAACTACTTATCCTGTAACGTTGTAAATAAAATATCGTGAAATTTTGAAATAAAGGCTTTTTACTATTACTGATTGTTCTTGTAACGATAAAGTTCTTGATGAAAAATTAACCACACCTGGAGCAAGAATTGACGAAGGTATTACCACATTATTTTTTGATAATTTCGAAAACGTTTTCAGCAATCTTTCTCTGGAAAGGCGAAAGTCATGACTGAAGCTATTTTTTCCTGTTTGTTGAGTAAAAAAAAAAATTTACACTAACTTATTTTGATATAAGATTTTCCAGAGAAAGTGTATATCTCACTATTAAAGCTCTTTTTCGACTTTTATTCTTAATAACGTGATTTAAAGTCTTCAAATGTAAGCTTCGTTCAAGCTTTTCTTCCTTGAAAGTGGCCAAATGTAAATTTAATTTTAGCGAAGGTGGCACAATTCTCATCTTACATTGTAGAAGAAAATCCTATTGGTTGATAACATTTGCAATGTTTTTTTCTGATTGTTTATATATTTATAAACTTTTTTGGTCAAATCATCCCCATAAATATGACGTAGATAATTTCGAAGACCACACTGCCTTTCCATGACGATAAATAAAAGTTTAATTAGGGATAAAATCCTTTTAACAGACAGCGGTTCACAAACAATGATATAATGTCACCAACAAGTGTTTTGAGCAAGTGGTTAGTGTCAATCTGTAAATTACTTTTGTCTACACAAATTTCGTACATTAAGAATTCTTCAAATTTGGTTGAAAAACTGAAAAAAGTAGAAATTTCTTCAAGTTCTTTGCTTTCAAGCTTCGACATTGTATCAATGTAAACATAGTGATGTAGAAGCAGCCGAAACTCTTCTAGAAAGAAAGCTGTTAAGAAATTTGGACTTGATTAGTGGCAAAACAGATTTGGAAGGTTTTGTGATTATGTATTTAGTAAGGTTGTGCAGTACGTTCTCTTATTTTTTCAATTCAGAGGGGAGTTTTTCGAACAAGTAAATGGTTTACCCATGGGAGCCCTTTATCCCATTATTAGCTAATAGTTTTGTGAAAAATATTGAAAAAAAAATGCGCTAGATTCTTATTTTTCAAAACATGTTCTTCGGGGCCGGTATATGGATGACATAATTTCAGTTAGGGATTATGGGGAGGAGGAAATAAAACGATTTTTGGAACATCTTAATTTTTTTGGGGGGGGGGCTAAAGTTTATTGTTGAATTAGAATAGAATAGGAAAGTTCCTTTTCTGGATGTTCTTCGTTTAAAAAATGAATTTAGTCTGGATTTCAGAATTTTCAGAAAACCGACAAGTAACAATAGATTTTTGTCTTATAGTTCCGGTCACGCTCACCAAGTAAAAATTGGTTTGATCATTTCTTTAACTGACCAGATCTTTCGTATTTGCTCTCCAAAATTTTTCGAGGAGGAGTTGTCTTTTCTAAGAAAAATACTTTTAAGTAACATGTAACCAGATTTTTTCAAAAAGAAGCCCAAAACTCAAAACAGAAACAAAAAGAAATCCAAAAGCCTGAAGAGCATTCTAATAAGGACTGACGAAGGAAAACGAGTAGAATTAGGTGAATATACCATTAAAAATAATGCATATGAATTATAAGAAAGCTTAAAGAGGTAGTTGAAAAAACGGTGAAGAAAATTTTTTAGAAAATGAGCACACAGATTTGAAAATAAAAGAAAAGAACTCCTAAACAAGTGAGCATATGACGGAGTTGGCTGACAACTTCGTCAACTTCGACAACTTCGACAGTTGGACCGACATCAGAAAAGGAAGTTTGGACACAGAATAACCGTTCCTAAGATATTACTGTTACACCCTTTTAACACCCTGCATATAGACGATGTGTTAGGATTCACTTCAACTTCCCGTCATAATTCCCTGAAATTTTCACGTTCATATATTTGGGCTTAGTATTAATAATAGTCACAGTAGTAGTATTGGTGTTAATAGTATTAGGATTAATATTATCCCCGGTAGTACTAGTAGCAGCAGAAGCATTAACATATTGCCTTTTGGTCAGTTGAACATCTCTCTCTCTTAAAGTCCTAGAAGTTTCAACTTAACACCAGTAGCCATTACTATGAAGTTGCTGAGTTGACGAAGTTGGCTGACAGTTGGACCAACATCAGAAAAGGAAGTTTGGACACAGAATAACCGTTCCTAAGATATTGCTGTTACACCCTTTTAACACCCTGCATATAGACGATGTGTTAGGATTCACTTCAACTTCCCGTCATAATTCCCTGAAAATTTCACCTTCATATATTTGGGCATAGTATTAATAATAGTCACAGTAGTAGTATTGGTGTTAATAGTATTAGGATTAATATTATCCCCGGTAGTACTAGTAGCAGCAGAAGCATTAACATATTGTCTTTTGGTCAGTTGAACATCTCTCTCTTAAAGTCCTAGAAGTTTCAACTTAACACCAGTAGCCATTACTATGAAGTTGCTGAGTTGACGAAGTTGGCTGACAGTTGGACCGACATCAGAAAAGGAAGTTTGGACACAGAATAACCGTTCCTAAGATGTTACTGTTACACCCTTTTAACACCCTGCATATAGACGACGTGTTAGAATTCACTTCAACTTCCCCTCATAATTCCCTGAAAATTTCACCTTCATATATTTGGGCATAGCATAAATAATAGTCACAGTAGTAGTATTGGTAGTAATAGTATTAGGATTCATATTATCCCCGGTAGTACTAGTAGCAGCAGGAGCATTAACATATTGCCTTTTGGTCAGTTAAACATCTCTCTCATAAAGTCCTAGAAGTTTCAACTTAACACCAGTAGCCATTACTATGAAGTTGCTGAGTTGACGAAGTTGGCTGACAGTTGGACCGACATCAGAAAAGAAAGTTTGGACACAGAATAACCGTTCCTAAGATATTACTGTTACACCCTTTTAACACCCTGCATATAGACGATGTGTTAGGATTCACTTCAACTTCCCGTCATAATTCCCTGAAATTTTCACGTTCATATATTTGGGCTTAGTATTAATAATAGTCACAGTAGTAGTATTGGTGTTAATAGTATTAGGATTAATATTATCCCCGGTAGTACTAGTAGCAGCAGAAGCATTAACATATTGCCTTTTGGTCAGTTGAACATCTCTCTCTCTTAAAGTCCTAGAAGTTTCAACTTAACACCAGTAGCCATTACTATGAAGTTGCTGAGTTGACGAAGTTGGCTGACAGTTGGACCAACATCAGAAAAGGAAGTTTGGACACAGAATAACCGTTCCTAAGATATTGCTGTTACACCCTTTTAACACCCTGCATATAGACGATGTGTTAGGATTCACTTCAACTTCCCGTCATAATTCCCTGACAATTTCACCTTCATATATTTGGGCATAGTATTAATAATAGTCACAGTAGTAGTATTGGTGTTAATAGTATTAGGATTAATATTATCCCCGGTAGTACTAGTAGCAGCAGAAGCATTAACATATTGTCTTTTGGTCAGTTGAACATCTCTCTCTTAAAGTCCTAGAAGTTTCAACTTAACACCAGTAGCCATTACTATGAAGTTGCTGAGTTGACGAAGTTGGCTGACAGTTGGACCGACATCAGAAAAGGAAGTTTGGACACAGAATAACCGTTCCTAAGATGTTACTGTTACACCCTTTTAACACCCTGCATATAGACGACGTGTTAGAATTCACTTCAACTTCCCTCATAATTCCCTGAAAATTTCACCTTCATATATTTGGGCATAGCATAAATAATAGTCACAGTAGTAGTATTGGTAGTAATAGTATTAGGATTCATATTATCCCCGGTAGTACTAGTAGCAGCAGGAGCATTAACATATTGCCTTTTGGTCAGTTAAACATCTCTCTCATAAAGTCCTAGAAGTTTCAACTTAACACCAGTAGCCATTACTATGAAGTGGCTGAGTTGACGAAGTTGGCTGACAGTTGGACCGACATCAGAAAAGAAAGTTTGGACACAGAATAACCGTTCCTAAGATATTGCTGTTACACCCTTTTAACACCCTGCATATAGACGATGTGTTAGGATTCACTTCAACTTCCCGTCATAATTCCCTGAAAATTTCACCTTCATATATTTGGGCATAGTATTAATAATAGTCACAGTAGTAGTATTGGTGTTAATAGTATTAGGATTAATATTATCCCCGGTAGTACTAGTAGCAGCAGAAGCATTAACATATTGCCTTTTGGTCAGTTGAACATCTCTCTCTCTTAAAGTCCTAGAAGTTTCAACTTAACACCAGTAGCCATTACTATGAAGTTGCTGAGTTGTCCTTTTGATAACCTGTATGTTCATTTACTTCTTGAACTGCTCATCCCAATGCTCTTAGTCTTACAAGTAGCTGCAATAAAAGCAGTAGTTGAAGCAGAAGTAGAAGTTGTAGTAGTAAACGTTGCAGTGATGGTATTAACCATAATATACACATTTCGCCTTTTGGTCAGATGATATTCCCCTTTGAGCATTCTCTGAAAGTTCCAACGTAATACACAAATCAATTCTTGAGATACAATCTTTTGACAACGTGCATACACATAGTGTCTTTTGATTTAGTTCAATTCTCCCCTCAATATTTTCATTCCTAATTTACTTCCTTTATACAATCCGTATGCACATAACGCTTTTTTATTTACTTAAACAATCCCCTCAACATTTTCTGGAACATTCAACTGAATGTCCATCGTCTTCTTGGAAAGTGAAGTTCAAACATGAATACCTTTCTCAATAACATACACTTTATGTAAACAATGAACAAATTGCCTAACTTATAGCCCTCTCCCTGAGAACTATGGGGGGATTGAAATACCCGAAGACATAATTACTGAACCTTTGAACAAAACTAAATTCTTTTTGAAATAATTCTTTTAAAATTATGATCGGATGTGTTCTGGAGAATCATGGGCTTGGGGAGGGAAAGTTTGTTGCCCTCCATTAGCTTTTGACTCTTGAAAAGAACATTAAAACCTACAGCTTCCAAACTAGTGAGCCTCGTCCAAAGCTTATATGACCAATAGTTCCTTAAGAACCTTGTATACCCCCAGGCATAACTTACAGCTCTTGCTCTTAAAAAGGACACTATAACTTCCAATTTCTAATCAAATGAGCCCTGTCTGAAGTTTAAACGACCACTCATTTCATAATAACTTTCAAATCTTTCTTGATGGCTCTGGGGATTTCTATCCACCTTGGAGTGATTTTTATACGGTTATTCGACAATTATGAACAAAATAGATATTTCGCAATTTCGGACGGATGGGTTTGGGGAAAAGATGGTGTCCAGAAGGGGGGGGACTGTTGCCTTCCATCACTTTTGACTCTTAAAAGGGGACTAGAACTTTATATTTCCAATCAAATGATCCTCTTCTCAAGTTTACACAGCCACCCCTTCAATATGAAATTTATATGTCCCCAGGGCATAACTTACAACTCTTGCCCCTAGACTCTGGGGGATTTTATCAACCCCAAAGGCTTTTTTATGTGATCTTTGGACTTAAAAAAAATTACTATCTCAAAGTTTTAAGGCTCAAAAGACTAAAAATAGTAAAAACTTTAAAACAGCTGTGGTGCAAAAGAAGAAAAAGATAGTCAATAACATATTATTGACTGACCCAAACTCCTCATGGAGTTGGGAGAAAATCTCTCTTTACGGGGACATATAATCTCGCCTGTTTGATCCGAAAAATGAAATAATAAAATAGGTTAAGATCCTGATGCATCACATTATTATAGAAATGAACAACATATTAGGAAGAAAATAGGAACATAAACAAAATCAAAAATTCTTTTTCTTGAAAGAGAATGTAATAAAATTTCTGTGTAATCTGACCTAGTTGCCAAGATGAAGTTTCACGAGATAGTTATACAAACAACACAGTAGTGTGTGTGTGTGTGTCACTTTTGAAACATAAATGAGAAAAAAAGGGAAATACAAATATTCATAATATAAATTTATAATAAACATATGCTGTTTTTTTCGAACTATGACTTATTTTCCATAGATACTGGATTCCCAGCAAAGAACATGATTTTATGGAGAGAAAACTGAGGGGTTGGTCATAATTAGAAAACCTCGCCTGAAAACATTTTCTTAGTTCGTCAATAATACATTCATAAATTACCGGTTTTTGGCGATTATAAAACAACAATATATATTAATCTCCTAACTTAAAGGTGTGAATGTATGATGTTGAAAATGTTTTTGTTTTTAATGTATTTGTTTCATTTTTGTTTCTCCCATATTTTTTTCCTGGCTATAGAGCCTTAAGGGGAAGTTTATATTGAAGTGTATTTTGTTGAGTTTATTGATTGAAAAAATTGATTGACTGATTGATTGAACACAGTATTGTGTGCTAGTGTTTCACTTTTGAAAGATAAATGAGAAAAAAAGGAAATACTTTCTGCCTAGTTTAGATTCTTACCTGCGATTGATTACGACATTCGCTCTTAGCAAGAAAAGTTAGGGATTGGTAGCTATTAAACAGATAAAAATGTTACGAATTCTGTGGTATCCTGTTATCCCGACTGGAAGGGCGGTTTTTAACCCCGGAGGTATGGTAAAATGACTACCTTAAAATTTGATCACATAGCCTAAATTTGGGGTCAATGGGTGGGGTGGGGGAGGGACGCCCTTCAATCACTTTAGAATCTTTTAAAGGGCACTAGAAGTTTCGATTTACTATTGAATGAGCCCCCTTCAGGTCGGGGTTCAGCTAGTGATCCAGCTTGTGCAGACGAGTAAAATTTGGAGTGCTTTACAGGCATTTAAAATATGGAGGCAAATTACGTTCTGGTCTTGAGAACACATAGGGGGCTGTCAGCCCTACTCCTTTTAATTTTTGCTCGTTTTGAGTTTGACTAGGTTATCTATTGTAATTTCTGTTCGTTTTAGGATTAATTTAGTAATGGTGATTTGTGGTAGTTTTACACTTGGAAGATAAGAAAAACAAACTCGTAGAATTTGACAACGCTTTCTTCCGTAAAAACTTAAACAACAAGAATTTGTTGGTTCCCAAAGTCAAATATCCTTCCAAAGGAAAGCTAAACCTTCTTAAATTTTTTGGGGCTATAAATTTTTAGCTTAATTTTGATTTTTTGCCTACATTTTTTAATTATTTTCTTTTTTTTAATTTGGCACCCGCTACTGTAAAAAAAAAAACAGGTTCATATGGAATATTTTCAACAAAAAGAATTTTCGGTTTTTTCCAAGTTTTTAAGATATTAATGGTGTGTAAATTCCTCCTTTTCCCTTTCTTTAGCACTTCTCAACGAAACTAAAAAAAAACTCGAATAAAATTCTCAAATTTGTAAAACCTTATTTTCTACGGGGGGTATTTTTCCGGGACGGGGGGGGGGGGTCGCAGGTGATTATTTTCCAGCAGTTATTTTCCAAGGGGAATTTTCCAGGTAGGGGTATTTTCCCGGAGGAGGATATTTTCTGCAGGAGGGGGGGGGGGTATTTTCCAGGGGTATGTTCCGGAAGGGTCATCGACTAGAGCCCTGAGGAAGTGGGGTAGATACCCTCCCATCAATTTTTAATCTTAAAAAGGTAACTATAACTTATCCATTTCCAATCAAATGAGCTACCTCTGAAGTTTATACGACTACCCCTTACATAAAAATCTTATATGCCCCCAGGACATAACTTAAAACACTTACCTCTGGGCTCTGGGCGTTGTGTCGACCCCGGAGTTTTAGTAATTTAATTACTTTTAACAAAATTACTATTTAAAAATTTTTACCAGATTGGTTTGGGAGGAAAAGGCGAGGGGGCCAGTTGCTCTCCGATCTCTTTTGACTCTTAAAAAGTGAACTAGAAGTTTCAACTTCCAATCAAATGAGCCCTTCCCAAGTTTATACCAGCAGCCCTTCCATAAGAAACATATATTCCCCCAGAAGATAACCTACAACGGCCGCCCCTCGGCCCTGGGGACTTGTATACACCCCTGAGTTTTTGTTATCTGATGTTTGAACTATTTAAAAAAAAACTATCGGATGTAACCGGGGAAAAAAGGTTTGGGGGGCTAGTCACACTCCCATCACTTTTGACTCTTAAAAAGGGCACTATAATTTCCGATTTCCAATTGAATGAGCCCCCTCCGAAGGCTATACGACTGTCCCTTTCATATGAAGTACCTCTGAGAATAAAAATAAAACATTGGAGCCTTGTGGCCTTACGGTTGGCGGGGGGAAGGCTAATTGCCATCGGATCACTTTTGACTTTAAAAAAGGGAGCTATAACGTTCAATTTCTAATCACTTCAGTCCCCTCCGAAGTTTATACGACCAATTCTTCTACAATAGCCTTAAATGTCCCCGGAGAATAAGTTACAACCCTTCCCCCGGGCTCTGGTGGGGTTATGCTGACCCCGAAATTTTTGCCATCTGATCGTTGGACTATTGCAAACAAAATGGCTATCTAAAAAGTTTGATCAGATGCATTTGCGGAAATAAGGGTGTGGTGGAGATAGTCCTTCCATCCCCCAACAGGTGATCTATAATAACCTCGTTAAAGTTGACATTAAGGCGTTCTCAATGGTAGAAATTCAAAATTCTGTGAAGAAATTTAAAAACTGCAAAGCTAGTGGCATTTGTGTAATATCAGCGGAGCAGCTTAAAACGGCGGTAGCACTATCCTGTTATGACTCCAAATGCTATTCAATGCAACACGGGACTCGGAGATCATCCCAAAGGACTGGCGTACGGGAGTGATCATACCACTGTTGAAGAGAAAAGGTTCCAGGAGGGAGTGAAAGAACTATGGAGGGATAACGTTCCTCTCTGTACCAGGCTAGCTCTTTTCTATGGTTGTGTCGCAGCGATGTTTTGTACACCGCCAACGAAAGTGTAGAATAGAGCAGGCTGGTTTTATGCCTTGTCGATTAACAACAGAGCAGATATTCTCCATAAGACAAATCGTCGAGAATGCGAACGAGTTCCGCCAGGAGACTCTCAGTGCTTAAGTGTATTTCAAGGTAGCATGCGACTCAGTTGATCGAAATTCTTTATGGAATATTCTTTCTAATACTAACCTCCCGTCAAAATATGTCCACCTATTCAGGGCCATGCATCAAGAGACTGAGAAATGTGTGAAAGTGAATGGTAGACGTAGCACATTCTTTCCAGTAAGAACAGGAGTCAGGCAAGGTTGTTTAGTTGCTCCTGAGCTATTTAATTGTATTATTGATCATGTTATGCCTTACGCAACCCGGAAGTTGAGCTTTGGACTGAAGTACGGGAATAGAATTGTCACTGATTGTGACTTTGCTGATGATATAGCACTAATCACCAACTCCAAGTCACAGCTGCTCATGCCTCATGACTCTAAACACATTTCTGGGTGAAGCTGCCAGGACAAGACTATCCATTAACTGAAAGATGACGAAATTCATGGTAGTGCTGCCAAAGTCAGACGCCAACAATTCTAATTACTTGGTCCCCCGGAAACCGAACTGAAGTGGTTGACCACTTCACTTATCTTGGTTCTATCTTGGTTCGAAGGCTAAGGCCTCTGCCGTCTTCGGTAGACTGAGCCATGTTTGGAAGAAGCCAATGATCAAATGAGCCACAAAAATATAGTCCTCGGAGATTCAGTCTATTTGATCCCGCTATACGGATCTGAAACCTGGCCTACAACTGCAGCTGTCCAGCGCCGTCTCAACACTTCAATCTACATGGTTTTGGACAATCGATAGAATCCGATGGACAGACTTTGTAAGCAACGACCGCCTACGTAGTACTACTTCCCAGTCACCTTTGTTACACCTGGTTGCCGAGCGCACGCTTCGTTGGTTTGGACATCTTTCGCGATTGCCTACCGACACTCCGGCTCGGATTCTTTATGACTTTGAACCAACAGTAGTGGCTGAAAGTGTCCAAGAGGAAAACTCAAGTTCTGGTGATGCGATAGTCTCGGGAATATCCTGGACCAATCTGGAATTTTGCTGTCTGACGCAGAGGCCCTTGCTGCAGACCGCCCCACATGGAGAAGGCTGACGAAGCTCTCGACGCCACCCCAGCATGAGGATTAAGTAAGTAAGGAGAGGGGTACATGACCTCCGATAACTTTTGATGACTCTCAAAAAGATAACTAGGATTTTCAATTTCCAATATACGGTCACCCCTCACATAAAACCATATATGCCATCGGGGCATAACTTACAATACTTGCCCCAGACTCTGGTTGGTTGTGTCGACCCCGCAGTTTTTTCTATTTGATCTTTAAACTATTTTTAACAAAATGGTTATCTCAAAATTTTGATTGGATACTTTTGGGAATAAAAAAGCCTTGGGGAGGGTGGAGGAGTGCTGGTTGCCCTCCGATCACTTTTGACACCTAAAAAGGGCACAAGAAATTCCGATTTACAATCGAATCAGCCCCTTTCGAAGTTTTTACGACTGGAAGGGGGGGGGGGTAGTTGCAATCGGATCACTTTTGACTCTTAAAAAAGGGAAATAGAACTTTCAATTTTTAAGAATTTGAATCCCCTCCAAAGTTTATACGACCACCTCTTCCATAAAAACCTTGTACGCCCCAGGGCATAAGTTACATTTTTTCCCCGGGCTCTGAGGGGGGATTATACCGACCCCAGAGTTTTTGTTATCTGATCGTTAGAATATTTAAAACAAACTGACAATCTCAAAATTTTCATCGGACGTATTTGGGAAAAAGAGGGTGTGTGTGTGAGAGGGTGGGGGAGTAGAAGCCCTCCGATCACTTTTGACTCCTAAAAAGGTAACTAGAACTATCAATTTCCAATCCTATGAGCAACCTCTGAAGTTTATACGACCGTCCCTTACATAAGAACCTTATGTGCCCCCGGAGCTTAAATTAAAACACTTGCCCCCAGGGTTCTGGGGGGGGGGGTTGTGTCGATCCTGTAGTTTTTGTTACAGAACTATTTCTAACAAAATGACTATCTCAAAATGTTTATCGGATGAGTTTGGGGAAAAAAGAGCGCGGGATGGGGCGAGGATTGTTACTCTATGATCTCTGTCAACTCTTACAAAATGAACTAGAAGTTTTAATTTCCAATCAAATGAGCCCCCTCTGAAATTTCATCGAGCAGCAGAAGTTGTTACGCGCGTCGAAAGTCCTCTATATGAAGGCTCAGAATCCTCTGGGACACGAAGATGGCTGATCGGCTTCAAGACTTTCATGCCATTAAACTCGTCTTTTTTTTACTTTTTTGCCTGTCCGCAGTGGCTTGACTGGTACCACAAGTTTTCTCTGGTTAGTCTGATTTTTTTTTGTATCAGTATATCGGCACAGAGAAGGGAAAAAGAATGTAAGGCAATATTTTAGACCTTTTAGTTAATAAAGAATTAGTCTGGACTGACATCAATTTACAAAAAGGGATTTTTGATAGTTTAAACTGTTAGAAATAAATCTCCTAGTCAAACTTCACCCATAGATATACTGCTACTAAATAGAAAAGTGCCAAAACAAGTAAAAATTAGAGACAAATTAATAATTTCATTTTATCACAGAAATGTACAGTCGAAGCTGATGAGTTTAAACTTTGTTGATGGTGATTGAGACGTAAGTAGTTGTATCTGTTTATTTTACAGAATTTTTAGGCCTAGGCTGCTGTAAAAACTTGATCAGTGAAAGAAAGGAATCCAAGCTAGTCTCAATGCACCGAAGCAACATTGAAGGCAAGATAAGAAGGGTTTGAGTTGCATTTTCACCTATCTTGAGCTTTAAAAGTGTGAACAGACCGGAGAAGAAAAACGAAAAAGGTTAAAGGTAGTTTTGCTCTTGAAAGTGAAGTTATAACCATGAGAGCTAAACAGAGATAAGCTAACAACAAAAAGTTACAGAGATATTCAGGATTCGCACTGCATCATGATACTTGCATCCATTGCATCAAAGAACTTTGCTCCACCTATACCCTGTACAGGAGGCAGGCTATTATCACGAACAAAAAACATATGAAAACAAAAATTGTACAAAACATATGAAAACAAGTATTGTACTTTCAGAAAAGGGTAAAGGTGCAGTGTAGCCCCCCCCCTCCCCTGTAGTATAGAGTGCAGAGGCCTTATAAATAGAACTGCAATATACAGGAAGAAGTGTGTTGTTTGCATTCTGCAACTACTGGGCAGTATCTGTGCAACTTTACAACCCAATTGACTGAATAATATACCCTTAGAAATAATCAGTTTTTATCAGGGGGAGCTACACTGTACCTTTACCCAGAAAAGAAAAGGTAACAAATATCAAGTTTAGCAGAGGATAATTCATCAAGCGTTGGGAATGCATAAAATAGTTGTGTCCTGCTATCGCCAAGACACCAACAGTAGTTAGGGTATAGGGTATTGTTTATTTTATAGAATTTTTAGGCCTAGGCTGCTGTAAAAACTTGATCAGTGGATGAAAGGAAGGAAGGAAACATTAAAAATATGTTTAAAAAATATGTTTAAAAAAGTTGCCTGTCATTCTTGCGAGGGCCGAACTGGACTACAGTGTAAAGTTTGTATATGACGCTGAAATGGTAAAATGGGATACAGCAAACGCAAACCACCGAAGGAGTTACCCCAATACAGATATGTCTTTAAAAACTGAAATCTGAGCTTGCGTTCTACTGAAAGCACTTGGCTGGAAATCTGCGGCATCAAACCACTTTGAACCATATAATTTACTCTGAAGTACAGATTCTCCCTTATGGAGCTATGAATTCTTGTACAACTGACGTAGAACTAGAGGTAGAAAGACAAAGCGGTTTATAAAAATTAAGTTTAGTCTAAAACCTGGTCTAAAACCTTGTGCAAAATTTTCTTATTTACGAAAATCAAAGAGTAATGATGAAAGTGACGAATTCGACATGAAGCCGACCTTTGCCAAGAATGTCCCTACCATATTCGTGATCAGCGAGTTCAAAATAGTGAGTATCAACCTTAAAATCGTCTGTTTCTTACTGAAATTCGGCTTGACACATTTTGAGAAGCTGGCGCCCGGTCTATATGCTCCAAGGGCATAACTTACAAGCCTGCCCCTGGGCCCCGGGGGGGGGCTTTATCAACCCCGGAGGTTTTGTTCTTTAATCTTTGAACCATTTTGAACAAAATGACTGTCTCAAAATTTTCATCAGATACATTTGGGGGAAAAGGGCGTGGGGGGTCTAGTTAACCGCCGATCTCTTTCTACTCTTAAGAAGGGCACAAGAACTTCCGATTTCCAATCGCATGATCCCCCTCCAAAGTTTATACGACCATAATAAAACATTGGAGCCTTATGGCCTTTACTGTAAGTAGGGTAAGAGGTACCATTTTGCCGGGACATATAGCAAACAGGTTTTTCTGGTAGATATTCTATTCTAAAGGTCATTACATCTTTGCCAAGAGATTTACGCAATTTCTGGTTCAAGGTATATACATGTCTTTTTTTTAGTGATAAACCAAAACCAGCATGTCTTGTTTAGCTGTTATGCAATTTTTTTTTGTACATATTCAGGTTTCAAATTAGATTCTTCAACAGTTCGGAGTAGTTTATTCAACTTAACACTACTAACATTTTTTGTGAACAATTACATAGGTATTGTATAATTCGAACGATCGTACTTCGAGCAAAATTCTCTCAGTATTATAATAAAAGGAAATTGTCTTATCGTGTGGTTCATGACAATATTATTTCATTACTCGATGAAGTTGCACCTTTTAAAAAGCTGCCACAATAATGAATTATCAAATGATCCGTGTATTTCAATTTTAGCAAATATTCAAAAAAAGAGAGGCATGTTCACTTTGATTTTGATTCATTGTATATGGAAAATTAAAACAGAATGGTAGAAACAACCACTTTGCTAATCGCTTAATCTTTTTAGCTACTTAAGACAGACACTAGAACTAAGGGTACTTATGCACTTAGAAGCCTATTGTTTAGGAACTGAAACCTCTACATAGTTCTCTTATAGGCTGAAATTTACGGTGCGATTTTTATCAAGATCAGTGGGCCTTTTTAGGGATGTTTTTGAAAAAAGTGCTTAGCTTTCGATCAGTAATTTGGGATTAGAATAAATTGTTGATTATTTTAATGTATTAATTGTTATAAAAGCTTCCTTTTTATTACGGTGCGATTTTTTATCAATATCAGTGGCTTTTTTTTTTAGGGGATGCTTTTTGAAAATACTTCCAGGCCGTCTGCGTTGAAGAATCTCTTCCTGAAATTTAATGCGTTCACACCCTCACCCCCCCCATATCCTCAAAAATTAAATTTTTTACCTTATAACCCTATTTAATAAATAACATTGTTAGCTTAGCTATCCTTTTTATTCCACGGGCCTTATTATCTCATAGGGGATTGACTGAGCCATGTTAATTAACTTTTCCACTTCTTAAATTTCTATTTATGTCTACATTTGATCGAAATCTTATAGTTTAAAGAGAAAAAAAGGCTGTTATACCAAAGAGTTTGATAATTTCTTACCAAATTTGGGGGGTAGCTTCCCCCCTTGACCTTCAAATTTTCATTAAATATGACTGAAAAAGCAGATGGTTTTAAAATCAGTTTATAAAAGGCTCTCCATCCCACTATCAAAACCCCTTATTTTGAAATAAAGATGTTTTTTACACTACTTTAGATGCCTAACATAAACTGAATTATTTTCCAAACCCAAAATGCATTTTTTTTTCATGCTAAATTTTTGCCTTTTTTTTTAAAGGAAGAAGATACGTGACCCAAAGACTGAGAGACGATGTGTTAGGAGTTTGACTTGCGCTTTAGTCAAAGTAATAAGTAAATGTCAAAGGGATTAATTCTATTACATTGCTTCGAGAGCAAATACTTTTATTTAGAAGCCTTACCGTTATCCTAAATATAGAATAAATAAAAAAATTTTTTAACTGAAAGTAAGGAGCAACATTAAAACTTAAAAGGAACACAAATTATTATGTATTTGAGGGGGGTTACCCCCTCCTGAATACCTCGCTCTTTACGCTAAAATTTGACTTTTTTGTTCTAATTATTTAAGAATGACATCTGGAACACAAGGGCCGTTTATTTAGAATAATAAACTTTTTTAATAGCTCTAAAACAGCTTTTGCTTAAACAGTGAGGTATTAAGGAGGGGGCAATCTCCATGGGCGTAAACATTAAACCTAAGGAAATTTATGTATTTGGAATCAGCGTATAAAGCCAATCATTTTCATGTATCTATAATTATTAAATTTCTGTTTTTAGAGTTATGGTTACTTTCGGACGACTTGCACTTTACTTTCACCTTGTTTCCCAAAAACTGTTTAAAATTAGTTTTTTTTTGTAGTTGTTTTCGTTTTTGCTTTATAGTTCGACTTGATAGGAATTCTGAAACAGGATGATCGTTTAAATTTCTTAATTAATAAATATTTTTTTTTTCTTCTAAAAGTCTTAATATTCTAAAGGTTTTAGCTTTTGAAGGATAACATTAAACCTAAGGAAATTTATGTATTTGGAATCAGCGTATTACTAAAATTCTGTTTTTAGAGTTATGGTTACTTTCGGACGAGTTGCACTTTACTTTCACCTTGTTTCCCAAAAACTGTAAAAACGGACAGAAAATAGATTTTTACGTGAAATACTCTAGTTTCCTGTAAGAAAATTATGCAAGTCTGTTTTTAGAGTTATGGTTACTTTCGGACAACTTGCACTTTACTTTCATCTTGTTTCCCAAAAACTGTTTAAAATTAGGGGTTTTTTTGTAGTTGTTTTCGTTTTTGCTTTATTGTTCGACTTGACAGGAATTCTGAAACAGGATGGTCGTTGAAATTTCCTAATGACTAAATATTTTGTTTTTCTTCTAAAAGGCTTAATATTCTCAAGGTTTTAGCTTTTTATGGATAAAATTAAACCTAAGAAAATTTATGTATTTGGAATCAGCGTATAAAGCCAATCATTTTCATGTATCTATAATTATTAAAATTCTGTTTTTAGAGTTATGTTTACTTTCGGACGACTTGCACTTTACTTTCACCTTGTTTCCCAAAAACTGTTTAAAATTAGGTTTTTTTTGTAGTTGTTTTCGTTTTTGCTTTATTGTTCGACTTGATAGGAATTCTGAAATCGGATGGTCGTTGAGATTTATTAATAAATAAAGATTTTTTTTTTATTCTAAAATGCTTAATATTATCAAGGTTTTATCTTTTGACGGTTAACATTAAACCTAAGGAAATTTATGTATTTGGAATCAGCGTATAAAGCCAATCTTTTTCATCTATCTATAATTATAAAAATTCTGTTTTTAGAGTTATGGTTACTTTCGGACGACTTGCACTTTACTTTCATCTTGTTTCCCAAAAACTGTTTAAAATTAGGGTTTTTTTGTAGTTCTTTTCGTTTTTGCTTTATTGTTCGACTTGATAGGAATTCTGAAACAGGATGGTCGTTGAAATTTCTTAATGACTAAATATTTTTTTTTTATTCTAAAAGGCTTAATATTCTCAAGGTTTTAGCTTTTGATGGATAACATTAAACCTAAGGAAATTTATGTGTTTGGAATCAGCGTATAAAGCCAATCATTTTCATGTATCTATAATTACTAAAATTCTGTTTTTAGAGTTATGGTTACTTTCGGACGAGTTGCACTTTACTTTCACCTTGTTTCCCAAAAACTGTAAAAACGGACAGAAAATAGATTTTTACGTGAAATACTCTAGTTTCCTGTAAGAAAATTATGCAAGTCTGTTTTTAGAGTTATGGTTACTTTCGGACGACTTGCACTTTACAGGCTTGGAGCATTTGGTGGATAGATATTAAACGTAATGATAAACAAAAAATTAGAAAAAAAACATCAAATAATCTACCAGTCATGAAACTGCCACAAATCAGCATCGATAAATAAATGAAACCCAAAATGAACAGAAATTACAATAATTAACTGAGTCAAACTCAAAACGAGCAGAAATTAACATAAGTTGGGCGTGAAACCCCTTTGCCTTCCCAACCATCTGATGTAGTCACGGCTATGTTTGATCAAGAAAATATCTGAATGTATTTAAGGCATAGTGTGAATGGCTTGCAAAAAAAAAACACGAAAATACTACTACTAGTAACAACTCACATCACTAAAAAACCATCTGATGTGATCACGACTATGTCAAAAAACACGAAAATACTACTAATAGTAACAACTCACTGCACTACAAAACCATCTGATGTAGTCACGGCTATGTTTGATCAAGAAAATATCTGAATGTATTTAAGGTATAGCATGAATGGCTTGCAAAAAAACACGAAAATACTACAACTAGTAACAACTCACTGCACTACAAAACCATTTGATGTAGTCACTTATATATTTTATCAAGAAAATATATGAATGCATTTAAGGTATAGTATGAATGGCTTGCAAAAAAAACGAAAATAATACTACTATTAAAAACTCACTGCACTACAAAACCATCTGATTTAGTCAAGTCTATGTTTTATCAATAAAATAACTGAATGAATTTAAGGAATATTATTAATTGATTGTAAAAAAAAAGAAAATTCTACTACTAGTAACAACTCACTGCACTACAAAACCATCTGATGTAGTCACGGCTATGTTTTATCAAGAAAATATCTGAATGCATTTAAGGTATAATATGAATGTCTTGCGAAAAACATGAAAATACCATTAATAGTAACAACTCAATGCACTACAAAACCATCTGATGTAGTCACGGCTATGTTTTATGGAGAAAATTTCTGACTGAAATTAAGGTATAGTATGAAGTGCTTTTAAAAAATAAGAAAATAATAATAATATTACAAAATAAATGAAACAAAAAAAATTATGACTAATAAAATTCTAAGTTAGTAAATTAAAAACTAATAAATCATTTTTTTTATATTATTAATTGCTTTCGAAAAACACGAAAATACTACTACTAGTAACAACTCACTGCACTACAAAACCATCTGATGTAGCCACGGCTATGTTTTATCAAGAAAAATATCTGAATGCTTTTGAGGTATAGTATGAATGGCTTGCAAAAAACACGAAAATACTACTACTAGTAACAACTCACTGCACTACAAAACCATCTGATGTAGTCACTGCTATGTTTTATCAAGAAAATATCATACACACCTATGAAAGGCTAAGAAATCCAGCTCAGAAAAGTAAAAAAATAGCAACCCACACATCCCAAATCATAGATTTCAGACAGCACACACCAACGAAAGACTAAGAAATCTAGCTCTGAAAAGTACACTGAATCGGACGGTATGATTTTGATTAAAGTTCTATGACTTTTAGGGTGAGTTTCCTCCTTTATTCAAAAATAATGCAAATCTTCTCAGGCGCATAACTTTTGATTGGTAAAACTAAATTTAATGAGTTGAAATCACTTATATATTTCTGAATGCATTTAAGGTATAGCATGAATGGCTTGCAAAAAAACACGAAAATACTACTACTAGTAACAACTCACTGCACTACAAAACCATCTTATGTAGCCACTGCTATGTTTTATCAAGAAAATATCTGAATGCATTTAAGGTAAAGTATGAATGGGTTGCAAAAAAAAACACGAAAATACTACTACTAGTAACAACTCACTGCACTACAAAACCATCTGATGTTGTCACTGCTATGTTTTATCAAGAAAATATCATACACACCTTTGAAAGGCTAAGAAATCCAGCTCAGAAAAGTAAAAAAATAGCAACCCACACATCCCAAATCATAGATTTCAGACAACACTCACCAACGAAAGACTAAGAAATCTAGCTCTGAAAAGTACACTGAATCGGACGGTATGATTTTGATTAAAGTTCTATGACTTTTAGGGTGAGTTTCCTCCTTTATTCAAAAATAATGCAAATCTTCTCAGGCGCATAACTTTTGTATGGTAAAAATAAATTTAATGAGTTGAAATCACTTATATATTTGAAATCAGCATAAAAATATGATTCTATTGATGTATCCATGGATATCAAAATTCCATTTTTAGAGTTTCGGTTACTATTGAACCGTGTCGCTCCTTACTTACAGTTCCTTACCACGAACTGTTTGAAAAAATATTAGTGCTGTTCCTTACTTTCAGTTGGAAAAAAACAAAAAAAAACTAGCGATAAACTTATTAGAGTGGCAAAAACTTTTTTCTTGGGTTAATCTAGGTTCACTTAGAGTCGCGCGCGACTCTAAGTACTTTTCAGAGCTAGATTTCTTAGTCTTTCTTTGGTGTGTGTTGTACAAAAAAAACCCTAATTTTAAACAGTTTTTGGGAAACAAGATGAAAGTAAAGTGCAAGTTGTCCGAAAGTAACCATAACTCTAAAAACAGACTTGCATAATTTTCTTACAGGAAACTAGAGTATTTCACGTAAAAATCTATTTTCTGTCCGTTTTTACAGTTTTTGGGAAACAAGGTGAAAGTAAAGTGCAACTCGTCCGAAAGTAACCATAACTCTAAAAACAGAATTTTAGTAATACGCTGATTCCAAATACATAAATTTCGTTAGGTTTAATGTTATCCGTCAAAAGCTAAAACCTTGAGAATATTAAGCCTTTTATAAGAAAAACAAAATCTTTAGTCATTAATAAATTTCAACGACCATCCTATTTCAGAATTCCTATCAAGTCGAACAATAAAGCAAAAACGAAAACAACTACAAAAAAAAACAACCTAATTTTAAACAGTTTTTGGGAAACAAGGTGAAAGTAAAGTGCAAGTCGTCCGAAAGTAAACATAACTCTAAAAACAGAATTTTAATAATTATAGATACATGAAAATGATTGGCTTTATACGCTGATTCCAAATACATAAATTTCCTTAGGTTTAATGTTTACGCCCATGGATATTGCCCCCTCCTCAATACCTCACTCTTTACGCAAAAGCTGTTTTAGAACTTTTAAAAAAGGTTATTATTCTAAATAAACGGACCTTGTGTTCCATACGTCATTCTTAAATAATTAGAACAAAAAGTCAAACTTTAGCGTCAATCCCTTTGACATTTACGTATTACTTTGACTAAAGCGCAAGTCAAACTCCTAACACATCGTCTCTCAGTCTTTGGGTCACGCATCTTCTTCCTTTAAAAAAAAGGCAAAAATTTAGCATGAAAAAAAAAATGCATTTTGAGTTTGGAAAATAATTCAGTTTATGTTAGGCATCTAAAGTAGTGTAAAAAACATCTTGATTTCAAAATCAGGGGTTTTGATAGTGTGATGGATAATATATACTGCTTTTCCTGCTTTTTGATGGATTATAAACTGCTTTTCCAACCATCTGCTTTTTCAGCCATATTTAATGCAAATTTGAAGGTCTAGGGGGGAAGCTACCCCCCGAATTTAGTCAGAAATTATTAAACTCTTTGGTATAACAGCCTTTTTTTCTCTTTAAACTATCGGGTATAAAACAAGGTTTTGAAGGCTTTTAACCAAGCTCGTTAGTGGGCTTACATGCCGTTGAAAAAAGCAAGCTTTTACATATTTCCTTGTTACCAAACCCAAGAAAATATGATTCTAATTCTTTTTTTTTTTTAGGAATATTGAGAAACAATAAATATTACATGAAGAACAATATTTGACACGGAAAATGTTATGGAAAACAATAATGTTTAACTTAATTTAAATATGGAAAAATTATTTCTTAGTGTAAACAATATATGTTATTTAGTCATTATACAGCATACACATATAATCATATATATATATATATATATATATATATATATATATATATATATATATATATATATATATATATATATATATATATATATATATATATATATATATATATATATATATATATATATATATATATATATATATATATATATATATATATGTATATATATATATAAACATTTTCTATTTGTTTGGTTCGTTACACCTCGGCCTATCTTTCGTCATTATGAAATACATATCGCCGAATTTTTTTTTTTTTTTTTTTAACAAAGGTATGGTAGGCATTGATGACCTTATAAATGTTAAAAAAAAAAACCCAATCATGATCTATATCATTTTCAAATTTGACACGTTTTAACTCTCGCTGTCCAGACTGATTTTCATTGACTCGCTGCTCTTCATTTTCAGTTTTGACTCATTCACTTGTTCGGTGTCGTATTTCATCGAACCGCGTGTGTCTTTGCTCTTCATTTCCATTTTTAACAAGCTCTATTTGTCGTTTTCGCATATCTTCGAACCGCCCGTGCCTTTGCTCTTCATTTTCATTTTTGACACGTTTTTGGATTTTGATTACTTCAGACAATTTAGCAATGGCCTTTGCTTTAGCTGTCCGTATTGGTGTTGTCGCAATTGAAGTTCCAGGTTGTCGAATTCCACATCTTATCACGTTTGACAGTTCATGTGTTGGTACCAAAGAATCAACATTTATAGTAACTGCAACTGCAAATTTTCGTTTTTTTGCCCTTCCAAGAGACATTATATAATCTAAATAACTGCTGCGTTGAAAACTCAACAATCATATTTATACTACACATGAGATCAGATAAGAAAATGTGTATATAATGCCATATATGATGTCATAAGTTATGCTTATATGATGTACTATCATAGTACATGACGTCGTTTGCCAAAAACAAAATTAAGGCTCTTACGAGTTTTCTCAGACTTCTGACCTATCTAGATCGTTTTTTCATGCGAGAATATCCCAAGATACCAATTTTTCCAAAAAAATATGGAGAACATACGCACATACATACATAAATACATACACAATTATTGCTCACTTATATCATAAACATATATAACACACATGTCATCAACACAGATTTTATATCATCACATACACAAACATATATCACCAACACATATAGATATTATCAGCACATATACAACACGCATATATGTTTTCTTTTCTCTTCGATTTCAAACATTTAGTTTATATGTTACTCAATAATGGGAAAAAAAATATTTAGCTTAAAGTTAGGGGATTGATGTTATTTCTTAACAAATTCAGTTATATCTTCATATAACATCTTAGATTTTCCGTATAATTCACCCTATACCTTCAAGCAAGAGTAATTTGTATTGGGTATTTTCCTCTGAGACTATCCTGAAAGCCCCCCTCCTCCCCACCCTAACCCCTGAAAAATTAAACAATAGTGACTTCAAATAATTCCAATGTATGTTCTGTCATAATTTTGGTCCTTTTCTATAGGGAAGCCGCAATAAGTTTATGAACCTTTAATGTCATTAAGAACGTTGTGAGTGCCAAAGACATAAGCATCAAGCTGCCAAAGTATTAAATCATTCTGCTGTGTACTCTGTTATGAATTTGTTCTTTTTCTATAGGGAAGCCGCAATAAGTTTATGAACCTTTAATGTCATTAAGAACGTTGTGAGTGCCAAAGGCATAAGCATCAAGCTGCCAAAGTATTAAATCCTTCTGCTGTGTGCTCTGTTATGAATTTGTTACTTTTCTATAGGGAAGCCGCAATAAGTTTATGAAACTTTAATCTCATTAAGAACGTTGTGAGTGCCAAAGACAAAAGTATCAAGCTAAGCATTCTCATAACAGAATCAAAATCATCAGGCGAAATTATATAACAATAAAAGAGCCAAAGCCTTTGACCATGAAACTTTGTTTGTAGAAGTTGTTTTTTTTTTGTTTTTTACTTTCTTTAGCAGAGTATAGTTGATATAAGAGCGAGTCGATTTTAGTGAAGTGGCAACTCTGATTAGAACACACAAAAGTACCTCTTTCCTAGGTCGACAACAAAAACGTCAACCATAGCATCTGCTGACCTTGAACTGATGTTTTGAATATAGCAGACCATCTGAAAGGGACCAACGACAACTCGACATTTTGCACCAGGCTGCAATATAGCGTTGTAAAATTTTGTTGGGAAATATTTCTTATCTGAAAAACAAAGGCATGTATCAATAACAAGGTAAAAACAGTTAGAAACTTGTTTCGCCAATATTTTTATCTGAAAAAACAAAGACGTCTATTCATAACCAGGGAAGAAACATTAAAAACTTGCTTCGTCAAGACAACGCTCCTGACAATTTTTTTTACTATTACTACTACTAACAACTCACCGCAGCACCAAACCACCTGAGACCAAGAGAGCTACGCATGCTCCTCCTCCGTCCTAATCTATCAAAAACTTCCCTCTTTTCGCTCTCCCGGGAAGTTCCCATTTCTCTTAAATCTTTCTTTATGATATCTTCCTAACCCAACCGCGGGCGACCTGTTATCTGTTTAGTCCTAGACAGTTGGCCGAAAAGACAATCTTCGGCAATCTGTCATCCTTCATCCGCAGAACGTGCCCTAGTCATCTCAACCCTTCTCTCATAATAGCCCTAGAAAGCGGGATCAAACCACACTTTTTGTACAGCCTACTGTTTGAAATACGGTCAGTCAGTCGGGTACCAGAACAATCCGTAGGCAACTTCTTTGGGGAAACATCTAGCAAATCGTCATCGTTTTTTGGAGCACCCATGCTTCAGAACCATGACATTTCAATTTGTCATTTCAATTCAATCTTAGTTACATTTTGTGGTCAGTATCAAATCGATACTTCGCACTTGGTATTTGTAGATTATTTGAGAAGCACCGTTGATCAATAGAGGAAGAACCATGAATTACCATGAATTCACCTTCAAACACAGGAAGAAGAAAATTGTTTCTCCAGGAATTTTTCCGAGCAATGTACCCCTAAAAAAATCGAAAAGGCCAAAAATGTACTCTGTACTTCATTCCTCTTACCTCAATAGCCCCCCCCTCCCACTAAGACTTAAACTTTCAAGCACCTATGTTGAAATCTAATCCACAAAGATTAATCCTTTGTTTTCTGTGGCGGTGCCATCTTAAGATACCATGGTCCTTTTGACACATATTGTTATGTTGGGAAACTATTTTAGCTAACCTTGGAAGAAGTTGCTGAGCAGAAAGAAGTTCCTGCCAAGACTTTAGTGGAGCGGTCCTTCGATGCGATCATACCCCTTAAGAAAAATGGCACCGTTTTAGTTATAAACGCATTAAAAAACTTATATAACCTAAACACAATATAAACCTAAACCTTTATTAATCTTTAAATTAACAATACATTACTGAAAACTATTTACGAATGAAAAAGGACATAAAACGTACATCGTTAGAAGAACGCAGCAGATTCTCAGGAAATTTAGATCCTGAGCAGATTCTCAGGAAATTTATTCCTATTTACGCTATTGTTTTTTATTGTTTAAAAAAAAAGTTATGAGATAGAGTCAAACTTCAATGTAAAGAGCAAGGCGTTGAGGAGGGGACCGCCCCTTTCATATATGGAATAATTTCTGCTCTTTTTAGGTTTTAATGTCACTTCTTACTTTCAGCTAAAAAAACTTGTTTTTTTTATTTAATTTCTGAACGTATTTGAATTAATGCAGCTTTGATTTTGGCTCACCATATATGAATAATTAAAACGAAATTTGCATATTAATTGTACTTTTTTTAGTTAAATGGCTTTCTTGAAATTTTATTCCGGCGTAACTTACGAATTAACTTACGTAGCGAACTTCTATATTTGTATGTTCTTATCACGTATATTTGGGAGTTCGTCCCCCTAGTCAATACCTCACTCTTTACGCTCAAGTTCGAAATTTGTTCGAATCACAAACCCCTGAATCACAAAGGCCGGTTAATTATAATAGATTTATTAGCATTTGTTTAATTATAAAAATAAAAAAATATTATAATTAAAAAACTAAAATAATATAATCTAAAAAAGTATAACGTAATGAAACATGTATACAATCACAGTTATCTTATTATAAAATCTGACTTGTAATTTTGTCATTTTGTTGACAGGTTTTGTTACAAACATTTTTTTATTAAATTGTTATTTAATAATGAACTAATCAAATAATTTACTTATCAATATAAGTTATTAATCATAAATTAGCCATGTGCTCTGACACCCTTATGTTCGATTTCATCAAATTTCAATTGTATTGAGATCTAAAGATATAAAAACACAAATTTTACCAAATCTGAGCAATTTTCTTGAACAATAATAAATTGTGAATTTGCTTTGGTATTTTAGTTTTTGCTCCTTGACTGTTCCAAAAAAATTGTTTAAATTTAATAAAACTTGTGTTTCCATATCTTTTGATCTCAATGCAATTAAAATTTACTGAAATTATACATAAGGCGTCAGAGCACATAGATTCGTCCTTGAAAACGTCATGACCAGCCACACTTTCATTCCTAGTCTTAGAAAATTTCAATTTTCTGGATGGCAGATATGCACAACTATTTCTTGCTTTTTTGTGTGCTTAGAGGTAGAAGTGTATTATTGGAGATGGGCATTTTTTTTAACACTTTTTCGTTTTTGCACAGAAATTTCCTACAAAAAAGGATTTTCCGAAAAAAAGGATACTCACCCTTGCAATTTTTTGCTTTCCAAATATCATACTTGACATTCCTGAATATTTTGGAATGAAGCAACTTGGCGCATCGGAAGGGAAATGGTATTCCACCATGCTCAAAAATTTCTAGTGCATCCGCTAAAACGAATAAAAAATCTCAGTTAAACAGTTTGATAAAGGCAATGGTACTTGTATGATATACCCCCGACCTAATATTCCTCATCTAAGTATAACCTGTTTCTCTTACGCTCAATTCTAATGAAATATCACAAAATATGATGAAAATATAATATTTATATCAGGTCAGGTTTTGGGCAACACTTCCTTATCCTTAAAAAATCTAGTTTTTTCTAGTTCATTCTTTGGCAAATCCCAAATATTCATTTTAATGTCCTTTCTCTTTCAATACAGATCGCAAACTATTGAATTTCATGAAAGATTCATCATATGAATGAATTTCATGAAAGAATTCATCATATGAATGAATTTCATGCATGGACAAAAAAAGACGGCTCTAGTTACGTTCTACTTAGATGAAGAATATTAGGTTGGGGCTATATCATACAAGTACCAAGGCAATTTTGAAAATATAATTGACAAATTTTTGATTCCTGAACCATGCCCGGAGGCGTTGCTGGGATCTCAATAATATAATGAAGGAATTGTTTCTATCGGTCGAAAATTGCTTCTCCCACAAATGCGCCCGTGTGAGACATCCCTGTTTCTGAAACCGGGAAACCCCAGTACATAGTTTTCAATAAATTTAAATTCATTGTTTACCTCAGAATTTCTGAAGGCTTGCGGCTATCTTTGGGGTAAAATTGTCGTTTTACGCTGCAAAATGGCACAAAAGCTACGATGCACAATCTTTTCTGGTCACAATTAAATATAAAAAAAACAGGTTTTTTTTTAAATGAAAGTAAGGAGCGAAATTAAAACTTAAAACGAACAGAAGTTATTACGTATATGAAAGGGGCTGTCCCCGTCTCAACACCCCGCTCTTTACGCTAAAGTTTTTTATTTTTTTTAAAAGTAGAGTTGTGAGAAAAAGTCAAACTTTAGCGTAAAGGGCGGGGCGTTTTCAGTTAAAAAAAACCTTGTTTTTTTATTTAATTTCTGAACATTTTTCAATTAATGCAGGTTTCGAATTTGGCTCACCGTACATGAATAAATAAAACGAAATTTACATATTATTTTCTTTTTTTAAACCATTATAACCTTATGATAACCTAAGTTTGATTTTTGTTCCAGTTATTTAAGAATTACTCCTGAATCACAAAGCCTGTTTAATTAGAATAATAACCTCTTTTAAAAATAAAAAAAAACTTTAGCGTAAGAGCGAGCTATTGAGGAGAAGGTAATCCCCTTATATGCGTAATATTTTCAGTTCGTTCTAAGTTTTAATATTGCTCCTTACTTGTTTTTTTTTTATTTTATTTAATTTCTGATTGTTTTTAAATAATGCTGGGAAATCTTCCTGGAAATTCTCTTCCCCCACGAAAAATTCCTCAATGGAAAGATCCTCCCACGCAACCTCCTCCTCCAGAACCCCCCCTCCCCGCCATCAGAAAAAAAACTGAAAACGTCTGTATGATTCCTAATAACAAATACTATATGAAAACAATGGTTGAAGTTCATAACTTGCAGTCCTTTCCCCGGGGACTGTGGGGGATTAAGTCGTCCTCAAAGACATAGTTATTAGATTTTTCGACTACGCTGAACAAAATGGCTATCTAAAAAAAATTTATCCGGTGCCTTTGAGAAAAAATTAGCGTGGGAGGGGGCCTAGCTACACTACAATTTTTTTGACCACTTAATAAAGAGTCCAAGGACTTTTAACCTCTATTTTAGATAGGCTACTTGAGACGGTCTAGGTCCGTTGGGTTATAACGTACAACCCCCTGGAAAAAAAAAAAAAAAACACGCATCCTGGATCTTTGTTCTGGCAAAAAATAAAATATTCCATATTTTTTGCAGATAGTAGCTTGAAACCTACAGAAGGGTTATCTGATACGCTGACTCTGATGGTATGATTTTCAATAAGATTTTATAACTTTTAGGGGGTGTTTCTTCCTTTTTTCGAAAATAAGGAAAATTTTCTCAGGCTCGTAACTTTTGATGGGCAAGATCAAACTTGATGAAACTTATATACTTAAAATCAGCATAGAAATACAATTCTTTTGATGTATCTATTAGTATCAAAATCCGTTTTTTAGAGTCTCGGTTACTATTGAGCCAGGTCCCTCCTTACTTACAGTTCGTTACCACGAACTGTTTGATACCACTTAGTTTGTTACCACCAACTGTCTAATATAAACGAAAATTAACACAGAACCAGATGTTCCATTAAAACACCGATAAAAAAAAACTTATTGAGTCACCTGACTTACCCTCGTGGTAAGTTTCCTGACTTTGCTCAAGATTTGCCTCCTCCTCAGTCTCTTTATATTTTTGGTTGTGAGAATTTGGCAATACACATAAGGGAGAGAAAAAATTATATAATCTTCAGATTTATTTACCAGCAAAAGCAAATTAACTTTCCAAAATGTTACTGCCAAGACCCCCTACGATTAATTGCAACCCCCCACGGAGTCTTGGCAGTAGATCTCTCCTTGACAGTTTCTCCAATACACTAACTATAATATAACTTTATAAAATATTCATGCGGATCCTGATGTATATGACAAATATCCGAAATTTCCATCTGATTTTACAACAAATTTATATCAATTTTTACATCCCTAAGCGTTGATCTCTGAAATTAATTAGAATTTAATTTAAACCAATGAATGTCAAGGACTTCATCTCTTATTATTTGTCTCTTAAATTACTCCCTGATATTACAACAATTTTAATATCAAACGTTACATCTCTAAGCGCATTTCTCTTAATATAAGTTTTTGAAATTGCCATTTGTGACCAATTTTGCATCAAGGGTTGTACGTATTTTGTTTAGGGCTTCTATCTTCTATTTGATTTATAAGGAATGCACAAATAGGAAAAAAATAGGACCGCGAAGTAAACGAAAGAAAAAAAGGAAAATATTTCTGCTGAGATATCCACTCAGCTATCCTCAGTAGAGATGAATATAATAGTGGATAAACCTACGGGACTAGATAAAAAGCAAACCTTTAACAATAAAATAAAACCTAATAGTTAATTTCTCAAGTAAAAGTGATGAGGCGACATATTTAGCCAGCGTGGCCTCAGAAGTTACGACAAGCTTACAATGAGCATATTGAGCATTTATATATGTGTATATATTTTTCTCTGTCTTTTTTGTGTATATGGCCATTGGTTTTTTATATACAAGTATATATATATATAATATATATATATATATATATATATATATATATATATATATATATATATATATATATATATATATATATATATATATATATATATATATATATATATATATATATATATATATATATATATATATATATATATATATATATATATATATATAATATAAATAATAATATATAATATAATAATAATATATAATATAATAATAACATACAATAATAATAATATGATATATATTAAAATTCAATAAATCAAACAGTAGCACTGAAGACTTTGAAATCATAACTTCCGTGCCTCTATGAAATTCTCTATAAAACCTTCCACTGCAATAATTAGTTCCCTAGAAGAGGTCTCCAAGATACCTGGGAACAGTGGAGCCCCCCCCCCCCTCAAAACAACTTTTCTTCAAATTTTCCACACTTTGGCAATTACTCCTAAAATTTTCCAGGTTATCCCCATACTCCCCACTAAGGGGGCAGGTACACTTACCTCCCGGCCATCAGCATCATAAGATTTCCAGTATCCACTACGCAATAGCACACAATTTTCTCGCACCTGCAACCAACACTTCAGTGCCCTTCACAGTAGGTCCAGTTTCAAATAAAACTTGACTCCATACACTACTTTCATCTGCTAATAAAATCTTAATGTACCTGAATTGTCAATAGAAGTAAGCCAAGCCTAAATCTCCTGGTCCTTAAGGCGCAAATCCATATTAAGGAAATCATCAGGTTTGCAATGAGGACCATGGCCTTCATTTCATGCCCATGAGAAGCCAGCTTTATCCAGCAGGGCATTAACCTGTTTTGGCCATGTTGCCTTTTTATGAGAATTTAACATCTCATTTTAAGCCGCCTTCGCAAGACGGTTATCTGGCAAATGCAATATCTGTAACCAAAACTTGTTCATCTGTATAATCTTCTTACGACGCGAATTCGGTCACCTTTAAGAACCAAACAACTAAAATTATTGTTAAAACCAATTATTGTACTTTTTTCAAATACATCAACTGCAGAGACTCCAGTTGTCTCACTATAATGGCCCCCACAACTGGCAACCGTAATGGGCAACTGGCCGGTCTTTAGTCATAAAGAAGTACAAATGCATCCTCATATTCTGAATTCCCATTATGTGATTTGGCCAGAGTAGAGCAAATGCAGCTGCCTTTCCATGAGAAACCATCAATTTGATGTGTTCCGTCCAGTTCCTATTTGCTGCAAGCAGGAGTCTCAAATACTTATATCTGGGGGCTACCTTTATTGACTCACCTTTACAAGAAAATGACAAATCATGTTGTCGCTTGGATTTTCCACTATGAAAGATGACAATTTCAGTCTTGGATGCGTTTAACTTCAATTTCTTTGCTTCTAAGTAAGCTTCAGCTAAATTCAGGAGAGTTTGAAGCTCCTCGGCTGAGTTGGCCACCAAAGCCGTGTCATCAACGTACAGTAAACATTAAAATATAATATTCGCTAGTGAAACGGCCGGGACCCATCTCTCTTCAAGCTACTCTACCAAATCATTAATATATAAGTGAAGAGAGCTTCGGTGACAGTGTACCTCCTTGACAGACTCTTTGAAGGTTCTGAATGGATCATATGACAAAATTTGTTTTTAAGTACCAAGGGCAGTGAAAATAAACCTGACTTTTAGAAAATGATCAAATGTGGAAAATTTGACCCTACATCTGGTAAAATAGACAAATCACAACCACTTAATATTTCGTAAAAATAGTATCATAAGACAACTTGTATTTTGAGAAATCACCAAACAGCTTTACACGATAATTTGGTTATTTTTGTCCAAGTCATAAGTCCGATTTTAAAATAGAGTACCCGCTTTAACACTTTAATGTTATAGAATTATTTATAACATATGATTTAATAAAAATGCTAATAAAATCATCTTTATGATGTAATGAACGGAAAATAAAAAATAACTATTTTACTTGTTGCCAACAGTTCTATGAAAACTATGCGCATTAAAAATACTTACTTAAAATTACTTGAATCTACTTTTTGGAAGCAAACACGCAAAAACAATTTAATCTGATAGTATTGATCTTTATTTAAGTTCTTCCTTCTATATTTTAGTCCTTTCCTTGGGATACTCTTCAAAAGAGAAAAATAACTGTCCGTAGGTCGTTTAAGAGGATTCGATACCTCAAACCTGACTTTGAGAGCCTCAATGTCAGCTGACCGTCTTAAAGACAAAGGATCCTTTAGCTTTTACCAGCTTACTTGTGTTAGTTCATGTGGAAATCAGGAATTCAAGTTTTATTAAAAATATCTTTCATATACAGTTACGAACTTTCTGCCAGCAGCAAGTGCCAAACTATAAAAAAAGAAACGCGAAATGCTTCAGCCAAGGAGGCTTCAGTCTACACCAAGCGACTCAGGAGGAGACTAACGGTACCAACGTCTGGTTTCCTCAACACTAGGGATGCTGCCAAGCAAGAGCTTCACATCAAAGTAAGTCACTTAGTTGTAGTCATTAAGGTCACTAAAGGTAGCAGAGATATAAACTCTTGAAAAATAAGGTCAAATGCTTTTCTGAGTTCTAGAAGATATTTCGAATTTTATTGCGGCAAAAATGGGGAAGAGGGAGAGTGAGAGAGGTGAAGGAGAAAGATTAATTATTCAATCATTCTTTCATATAAATTGGCTATATATTTGTTATGACTCTTTTTTCTTTTTTATATTTGTAAGGATATATTTTCCTACCTGCTATCAATCAGTTCGTGGTAACGAACTGTAAGTTAGGAGCGACCCGGCTCAATGATAACCGAAACTCTAAAAAACAGGATTTCGATACTAATAGATACATCAAAAGAATCAGATTTGTATGCTGATTTCAAAAATATAAGTATCATCAAGTTTAGTCTTACCCATAAAAAGTTACGAGTCTGCAAAATTTTGTCTTATTTTCTAAAAAAAGGGGGAGGGGGAAACACCAATAAAAATCAATAAATATTACTAAAAATAACACCATCAGATTCACCGTATCATCAAACCCTACTGTAGAGGTCTCAAGCTCCTATCTGCAAAAATGTAAAATGCCAGAAGAAAGATCACTGATGCGTGTTAATTTGTTTTTTTATTGTTGTTTTTCCAGGAGGAATTTATATATTTCTATGGAGGACTTTTTCATGGGAGAAGGGAATTTCCGATGAAAGGCGCACCGGATTTCCCAGCATTATTTAAAAAACGATCAGAAATTAAATATAAAAACAAGTTTTTCCAACTAAAAGTAAGGAGCAACATTAAAACTTAAAACGGACAGAAATTATTACGTATATGAGGGGGTTTACCCCCTCGTCAATAACTCGGTCTTTACGCTAGGTTTTTTTAGTACTTTCATTAGAGCTATTTATTCTGATTAAACGGCTTTTGTGATTCAGAGGTCATTCTTAAAGAATTGGAACAAAATTCGAACTTTAGCATAAGGAGGTATCGAAGAGGCGGTGAACCCTCTTATAAAGATAATAATTTCTGTTCGTTTTAAGTATTAATGTTGCCCCTTACTTTCAGTTGAAAAAAACTTCTTTTTTTTTATTTAATTATAAAAAAATTACCCAGAAAGACCCATCAGGTCGATGTCGCTATCAATGGGTCTAGAGAATTTTATTACTTATCCGTAAGTACATATTGTTAATAAACGAACTTTATACTACGCTATCAAGTTATGAGATGCGTCCTTTTTTTTACACATGACGATACATTATTCATTATTAATATTAGATATATAATTCACCTAATATAACCTTTCCTTGTCCAGAAGACATAAGAGTTTCCTTCTTGGACTTCTCTTCTTTCTTGTCGACATTATCGATTTCTGTTTCAGGATTGCTGATATCCTTCTCATTTCGAGTTACATTCTCCGTAGAGGTCTCCGAGGATTTCTCAAGCATCTTTCCTGCTGCAATTGTAGCATTTGAAATTCCAAAAACATTAGTGAAGAGAGTGTCATAAAACAGGGCTGAAAAAAATGGAACAACAATTATTTGAATCCTTTGCCTGCTGAATAAGTTGTTAGTAAACATGGTAGGCTAATTAAGTTGGTTGCGGTTGCAGTATTTGAGAGATACATTTTGGTAGCGATTGTAGCATTTGTTACATTTGGCAGCACTTGTTACATGTTCCATTGTTAAAGAGCGTTTGATCATATTGTCACAGAGCTGTAAGAGTTGCTTTTTTTGTTAATTTTATAGTTACGATTGATGAGGGTCATTATTTACTTAACGTTAATTACCAAGGCCGGTTTCTTGGAACTGTAAAATATTTTTAAAAAAGAAAAGAATTTTGAAAAATAAACAATGGGGTCTATGGTCAGCAGAAAGAAAAAGAAAAGAAACAATCACACGAACGTTTCGCCTAAATAAAATTAGGTGTCTTCAATTAAAAAAAAAAATACTCTAAAATATTACACTTAAAAGTAAATCTGAAGAAACCTCAAATCAAAGAAAATTAAAACAAAACTATCCAACCAATATTTATCTATTTGCTACTTCATGTCATAGTAGTAGAAAATATTCACGATTGTGACGTTTGAAATCCCTTATTCGAAAATCTCTTTTTTGTTTCATTTTGGGCCAAATGGAAAAGCCTTTCCATATTTGTGATCACATTCTAGATTTGTTACAATTTAGAGCCGATTATGTTGTTAAATTCCAGCTTCAATTTGTAGCATTTTCAATCCCAAAAACATGCTTGAACGGGGAGTCATAAAACAGCACTACGGATATGAAATAACAGGGGCCGGTGCATCCCTCTCCCTGGATATTTCTTCCTGTATAGTTTTCAACAATAGCAATTCAAGTGGTGTGCCTTTTGTTTCTATACGACACTATATTCGAGGTGCTTCCCTCCTTTTCTTTTTTTTTTTTTTTCGTCGCTAGTTTTAAACAAGTCTAAAATGACAAACGCTTATGAACAATTATTTTTACTGTATAAATAGGAGGGAACACAACAAAGAGATTAAAGATCCAAAACCACTATCTGACAAAGAGCGACGTTTACTCATCTTAAAATGTATTAATTAAGAAGCAAGAATCAGATCTGTTTAGAGCAGTGGTTCCAAACCAATTTCGGGTGATGTCCCACCTAGGCATTTCTAAAATCCTATAAAACCCCCTCTTGACATTTAAATTTCGTCGTTGACATTTTAGGTGTATTCCCTTGAAAGAAGCTTAAAAGGCCAGTAACTTGGCAATTTTTTTTCAGGTCGTTCTCTAGGCATATTTTATGCTAATGAAATACATTGTCTGAACAAAAATCCTTTTATAGAATAAATAAAGTTATTGCAATACTATCTTGTATCATTTTTTGCTCTTGAAATGCAGATGAATGTGATGTAATTTATAGGAAAAAAAGATTCTAAAAATTTTTTATAAAACTTACCGAAAAAGATGTTTTTTCAATGAAAAGAACAATATCAAAATTACCCCCGGCTTAATTTCATAAAAAAATAAAAACTCAAAACGACCAGGAAAGTAGAGAGGACCCTACTACACTCGTACAAACACCGTGCTGCCATCTACAACTTTTTGACATAATTTATGCATGTTTTTATGGTTTTTCTCACTGAGAATGAAAAAAAACAGTATTTTTATCACATGAAAAACATACTTTTTCTCACTTTAATGGATGTTTATTGGATGGTTCTGAGTGCTGGTCACTTTTTTTGTTTTTTTTCTTGTATGTAAACAGCAATTATGGATGTTTTACGGTTTTTCTCAATGAGCATGGAAAAACAGGATTTTTATCCCTTTGAGGGATGTTTCATTTATGCTTTTATGTGTTGGTCAATTTATTTGTTGTTTTTCATGGATGTAAACAGCAATTTATGGATGTTTTATGGTTATTCTCACTGAGAATGGAAAAACAGGATTTTTCTCACTTGAACAACATGATTTTTCTCACTTTTATTGATGTTTCTTGGACGGTTATGAGTGCTAGTCACTTTTTTTGTTGTTTTTCATGTATGTCAACAGCAATTATGTCTGTTTTACGGATTTTCTCACTGAGAATGAAAAAACGGGATTTTTCTCACTTTGAGGGATGTTTCATGGACTGTTTTATGTGTTGGTCAATTTATTTGTTGTTTTTCATGTATGTCAACAGCAATTTATGTAGGTTTTATGGTTTTCTCACTGAGAATGAAAAAACAGGATTTTTCTCACTTGAAAAACATGATTTTTCTCACTTTTATTGATGTTTCTTGGACGGTTATGAGTGATAGTCACTTTTTTTGTTGTTTTTCATGGATGTCAACAGCAATTATGTCTGTTTTACGGTTTTTCTCACTGAGCATGAAAAAACAGGATTTTTCTCACTTTGATGGATGTTTCATGGATGGTTATGAGTGTTGGTTAATTTATTTGTTGTTTTTCATGGATGTCAAGAGCAATTTATGGATGTTTTATATATCACGTGTCTCATTCTAAACCAATCGACGAGTAGATTACATCTCATTCTAAGCCAATCAGAGGATCGCTTACATATGGTTTCCCCCATTACATCGCAATTCGCCCTTGAGATTTCATATATAACGGACATGCATTGTGATTAAATTATCAGAAAGTATTGTGACACAATAGATACAACAAAGAATATTATTGATGAGTTAGAAGCCTTGGCAACATCCATTTACCATGTGAGTTCTGTTTTAGTACATTTTCATTTTTTATTTTCAAAATAAAATTATTTTCCTTGGTCACCCTCCAGTATATTCAGGTAAATCACCCCCCCCCTCCCACTCCAATACAAACTCCACCATGCTATCTTTATACTCGCTATAAAACGTAAAATATGTTCTTTTTACCACCTAAACCTAAGCCCCCGCAACCCCCCCCCCTGTTTACAACTTAAATTCTCGCAATTGAAATAATTCTCTTTTTTCGATAAAATTCGAGCTTTCTATATTTCTAACTAAAAGCGACAGACAACTTCCGTCAATTCTTAGGCATTAAGCCGCTATGTTTTGACATAAAGCTCCGCGCAAGGTTATAATTAGTTTGTCACCCTTTTCCTGTTTGTTTACATTAGCGGTTTAGCCAATCTAGGTTTCAATGCTTTTGCGTAATTCTGTGTTGTTCGAAATAGCTGAGAACAAATTGTCTGAAAAATTAATATAGATATTTAGTACATTGGAATTATATATTATATGTAAGAGCTAAACAAATTATTTCCCAAAAATAATTTCTAACAATATTTTTAGGACATTGCTGAAAAGGGGGGGGGGACTTCATTGTGATAAATGTTTTCTAGACAAAATTATGGCTAGGTTAGGTTATGGGCGTACTAATTTTTATTCTGTGAAAAAGGGGAAACTTATTTCAATACTAACTTTTTTCTCTTCTTTTAAGCACAATTATGAAGAATGTTTTGCCCCTCCATCGAAGAGGGCAAGAGAGGACGAGGCAGCCCCTGCGAAGGTGTCAGTTAAGCAGTATGATTACCGCCCAAAGCCTCCCAAACAAGTGTTGCCTGCCCAAGCCGCAGCCCAATCTGCGCTCGCTTGCCCATCCGCTCCCCATGGACCTTTAAAAGCTACCCCACCTACACAAGGTCAGGAGGTCCAACATGCTTCGCCAGGGCCTTCAGGCACTCAACTGCAGCCGGGATATAAAAATGTGAGCATTTTTTTTATCTAACTTATAAAAATATCAAAACAAACCCATTTTTCATCGCGCTGTAAAAGTGTGTCTGTGTCTGTCTCAGAGATATTAAAATATTAACCCCCCGCCCCAACCATTGTATTAAATTTCTCTGCTCCCCCCTACCTCAGAGATATCTAAATATATTGTAATTTTTTTTGTTTTTGCTTTGTCAAAGAAAAACTACTCTTTTTTTCTAATCTTTCCCATTTTCTCTGTTCCCCCATTGTAGACCATAAACTGTTGCTATTTTTCGATCTCTCATAATAGTATTTTTAACTAATTTCTAGTCAATTACTTATAGAACTAGATTCTTTTTATCTCAAAATGCAGTTTTTCGCTAGAATATTATAGTTTATCGTATACAAGGAGGGGGGACGACCGCTGCGACGGCCAGGAAGCGCAGGCCTACACATCCTGTATGTGAAGGAGTGAAATGAGTTATTTCCCACAAATAATTGCTAACAATATTTTTAGGACATTGCTGAAAAGGGGGGAGGGGGACTTCATTATAATAAGTGTTTTCTGAACAAAATTAGGGGTAGGTTAGGTTATGAGCGTACTAATTTTAATCTTGTGAAAAAGCGGAAAATTATTTCAATATTAACTTTATTTTCTTCTTTTAAGGACAATTATGAAGAATGTATTGCTTTCCACCTGTAAAGAGAGGAAGGGAGGGTGAGGCAACCACAAAACACGCCAGCCACTGCTTGGAGAACCCTTCTGTCACATCGGTTCGAGAATGTAAGACCGTCGGCCAGTCCACTTTCCGTCATGCATTGCCTTCAAAAGCTGCCCTGCCAAGACATGGTCAGGAGGTCCTGCATGCTTTGCCTGGACCTTCAAGCACTCAACTGCAGCTGGGATATACAAATATGAGCATTTTTTTTTATATAACTTAAAAAAAAATCAAAACAAACCCATTTTTCATTACTGTACAAGTGTGTGTGTGTCTGTCTCAAATATATCCAAATATTAACCCTCGCACAACTTAGTTTTTTAATTTTATATGCTCCCCCCTCCATGAGAGATATCTAAATGCAATGTATTTTTTTTGTTTTTTACTCTTAATAGAAAAACACTCTTTTTTCGAATCTTTCCAATTTTCTCTGTCCCCACTGTAGGCATTTTCGATATCTCTACGATATCTTATAATAATATTTTTCGTTAATTTCTAGTCAATTACTGATAGACCTAGATTCTTTTTATCTCAAAATGCTGTTTTTCACTAGAATATTATAGTTTATCGTATACCAGGAGGGGAGCAGTCCCGGTGGCGGCCGGGACGTGCAGCGGGGCCCGGGAAGAGCCGAGGGTCGGGAAGCGCCGCGGTGGCCCGCTGGGCCGGGTCGGAGGGGGGCATTAAATAGTGGAAATTGAGGGGAGTTGTTTGAACAAAATCAAAACCTACTATGTAATGTTTTAGATTTTAGTTAAGTTGGAACTTTCAAAATATATGCATTAATCAAATGCTACTGCTATTAAGCGTGTTTTTAAGCAATAATAATAATCAAATTTTTTAAAAACAGTAGGGGTGATTTAGACACTTTGAAAATAATCTATTTTTCATTTATAGGTCGTTCTGGTTCCATATTCGCCATCTCCCCCCTGCTCGTCAGTCAGAGAAGGAGAGGGCACGCCGATGGACTCCCTAAACAATAAAATATCACAACACGGTACACTCGTTAATTTCACTTGAGTTTCATACTAACAATTTCTTAAGCTGATTATTTTGATGTAGATAATAGCACAGTTGAGCAGGGGGACTTACCTTTGCTGAGTACAAACACACTACAAATTTTAGACGATTTTACGCGGGAATTAACACGGAACCCTCCTCTAGCCCCAGATAACCTACTTCCACTTCAATCAAATGAAGTGGCTTCCCATACCCCTATTATTGAACAATGTGGAGGGGGAGGGGGAGGAGGGGGTAATATCCAATTTACAACATTTCCCGAATTTCAGCTATCAAATACAATTTTAAATACAATTGTTGTCTACACTGCAACCTTGGGGGATACATTTAATTCGCTTTTGTATGGTAATTTTGTGGTTGACCCCGTAGAAATCTTGACTAACTATTCAGATAGAATTTGAAAAGTGCTGGAGAGCCAAATTCAAGTGTGGGGAGGGATTCAGTTAAGATATCAATTCTTTTAAAGTATTCTATTTTAATGAGAGAAAAAGTGAAGTTTATCATCATTTTACATATAGTGACATACTTTTTATCTATCCAAATTTTGTGTATTTTCAGGGTACCTTTTCTAATTGAATGGGTAATATTATTATGCATCTTAAGAACTAAAACTATAACGAGAATGCCTCGGTATTTCTTCATGTTAAATATGTAATCGTTAATATCTGTAAATTTAAGAAAGATTTTATTTTAAGAGGGGGGCAGGTGGGGCGTCTGAGGGGTCAATAGTTTTGAAATATAATCTAGATTTAGAAGGTTGTCGTGGTGTCCAACGAATTTGTTTTGAACCAGCTCATAAATGTTTCAAGTACGCTTTCCTCATATCAGCATTCGAGCCTCTAGCACGTGACGCTACCAAGACGAATTTAGATCACTGGGCTGTACATGGGAAGGAGAGGTCCAATTTCCCCATTGTAGATTTCACTTGTTTAGAGGGAAAATACCCAGTAACGCTAAGATCTATTGATATTTTTGAAAGGGTCAATGACCATTTAAATATCGGCGTTACTGTGGTTCAGTATGAAACTGAATTTGAAGATGGGGTTCGTTCAAAAAAGAAGGGGGTGGTGTTCCCAGTAAGGGGTCCCTCGATTGAATTGGTCAAACACTGGGTTTTGTTTTTGTACACACCACCATCTAGTGACCTAGCCAATTCAATAGGCCATTTTAACCCAATTACAGACATCAGTAGAGTTCTGGGGGAGGGTAAGAAAATAGGGGTATGTTTCTACTGTCCGACATGCCTGTCTCGATTTTGGAGAGAATTAAAGTTACAAAATCATATGAAGCACTGTAGACGGCTTGGCTATCAGTCAGTGGAAACGGTTTCAGGGGATAAGGCCATTTTACGGTTCAAAATTTTTCAAAACACCCTCCTCCAGAGCAACAAAATATCGTTAGATTGTGAAGCTAAGCTGGTGGAAGTAAACAATCCTCGATTTCCAAACCGAATCAAAGAACATCAAGCTATTGCAGTGTCCTATGCCTACGCCCAAAGAGACAATTCTAACAGCATGCAGTTGTTAGAAATAGTAGAAACATTGGATGAGGGAGAGTGCATGATCAAGGCACGGACTAAATTAATTGGCACCGCTAATGGCGCTATTTCTCGTTTGAGAATTACGCCTTATCCTATGGTTCTGTCTGCAGAGGATCGTCTTACGATTAACAATCAAAAATTATGCTGGGTTTGTAAAGGGGAGTCTGAAGAGGGGGATAAGGGGACTAAAGGGACTAGAGGGGGGAGGGGGAAAGTCAGAGACCATACACACGTGGGGCAGGAAAGCTCCTCGGGGGGGTAGTAATTTTAGAGGGGTAGCGCATCAATCGTGTAACTTAAACGTTAGCCAGCAGTTTTTTATCCCAGTTTTTATCCACAATGCAAATTATGATTTAAAATTTATTTTACCGGCACTGGCACGTATGCACAGGGAGGGAGGGGCAGTAGATATTCCATGGGTAAATAATTCATTTACCTATAACATCATTCCCAAATCGGCCGAGAAGTTGTTGCTTCTAGAGTTGAAATGGCAGGTAGTAAATAAAGAGCATACGTGTTGGAATAAAATCAGGTTTTTAGATTCATTTAGTGTTTTTCAAAGGCATTGATTCAACTGGTTCAAATGCAGAAAAGCGACATTTCTGAAATTTTTACTTTTCAAATACAGCCATGTCCAGACATTAAAATTTATGAAATTTTGGCTTGTGAAGGTTTATATGTATACGATTAATACTGCTCTGGCATTGAATTAAGCGAGGTGAAACTGCCTCCGTTTGATGATTTTTACAATTCACTTATCAACATTTAATAAACGGACGAGGACTTTGAGTTTGCCAAGAAGGTGTGGTCTAAAGAAACTTGTAAAAATGGATGGGATTATTGTAGACTGTACTTGGCCAGTGACGTTTTAACTCTGTTGGATATAGTCTGCAAGAACAAAGACCAAATCTATTCAGAGTTCGGGCTAGATATAGGCTATTATTTTTCCACACCACATTTGGTGATGGACTTGATTTTAAAAATTAGTAGGGAGGAAATAGGCCTAATCACCAACGTAGATCAGCACCTTTTTGTAGAGCGTTCAATGCGGTGAGGGTATGTTTTTCATGGGTATCGCGTCTTGTCAACCGATCCGAGCGGACAAAACAGCAACACCGGTGCAAAGTCAAATGCAGTGTTCTTGGACATGAACTCATTGTATCCCTCGGCAATGTCTCACTACTCTTTGCCGTGTGGTAACTATCAGTGCCTTGAGAATCCTTGTGAGTTCCCCGACATTACCACCGTTAAGGACAATGGGCCACAAGGATGGTTCTTTGAAATTGACGGGCATATTCCACTGGCGCTTCACGATTCAGTCAGAGATTTTGTTTTTCCCTGTATCAATCGACCATTGACCAGGGACTCACTGAGCCCCTACAATCGATCATCGGTTGAGGATATGGGCATGCCCTGTACCCCTTTTAAGCAAAATCTTATTGCAGATTTGGACCCTAAGGTGAATATTGTTGTGTACCATTTTCTTTAGCACTGGATCTGAAAAAGTGGTTTCAAAAACCCAATAATATCTAGGGCCCTGAAATTAAATCAAAAAGGTTCTTTGAAAAAACGATTCTCGACGCTTTTGTTGATCAATACTCTAGGGCAAACTCCAAAGTAGAGATAGAAATGTACAAACTCATTCTAAATTCAGCGTTTTGCAGAATGTGTGAAATCGTACGCAATAGTTCTCGCTGTGACGTAGTGACTGATACTCAAGAATGTGCACCGCTTAGTTCCAATCCCAATTTCGCAACATTCACGATTGTTGAGGGTGGCATGATCCTTCTACACAGGAAAAATTGAAATGTGGTACTGAACATGAATATAGCGGGAGGTAATTTAGTACTTGAAATTTCCAAAAGGCTAAAGTTGTCATTTTCTTACAATGTGTGAAAGGTGCAAAGGCCACGGGATGGGGAGGTTCAAGTGTACTATGGGGATACAGATTCTCTGCTGTTAAAGGTAAAAACCGAGGATTTATTGGGAGACTTAGAAAATGGGAGCACATCAGCTCGCGGATGGATTTCACCAACTGGAATCCGTCCCTCTACCCCGAGTTGGTGAGACGTCAAGCCCAAAACCAACTTTTAAGGTTAAAATCAGAGGTGGGTAGTGATTTGATATACAGGGGGTGTTTCCAGGTACTAAAGTTTATTGCGTTGAAACACATCATGGGGATGTAAAGCAGGAGTGTAAAGGGGTTTCTACACATTTTGTAAAGAACAATTTCAACATGAGTATGAGTAGGGACCGTGTAGAAAGTGGCCTAGTGCTGAAACCAAAAAAGCAGTTTACTCCCTAAAGTGCAAAAATTATACTGTAAGAGTGGAAAAAAAATGCAATGTCCTGTATATCTGACAAATTCAATGTGCTTAAGGATGGTGTGAGTTTGCTACCTCATGGCCACTACCGTATTTCAGACGGAGTTATATGCATAGACTATCGCAATCAACTTGGTCTGGATAAATTAGCCTAACCCTAACCTAACCACTAACCAAACCACCAGCATTTCATAAATTAACTAACCACTCAACCCGTTCATAAATTAACTAACCCAACCTAACCTCAACTAACCCAACCTAACCTGCAGTGACGACAACTATTGTATACTGTTTTGCCCCCGCGGCTCCCGGGGGTGGGGGGTCCCGCTTGCAGCCACCCCAGCGGCTCCCAGGGGTTGGGGGTCCCACCCACGGCCGGCCTTCGGCCCCACGGCCCCGGGGGAGGGGTCCCCCTTTTAAATTCATAATGTTCAACTGTGCTATCAATTTTTTTAAGTGTTTTTTTCCATGTGTTTTTTTGTTGTTTTCAAGTGTTGTACAAATAGTGTTCTACTGTGTGTACTAATGTACGAAATGTGATGCTGGACAAAAAGTGTTTTTTTTAAGACAATAAGTGTTGTTGTTGTTCTTGCTCTTGTTCATGTTTGAACATAAGTGTTTTTTTTATGTTGTACATAAAGTGTCATGTTTATGTTGTTGCTCATGTTGAACAAATAGAGCTTTCATGTTGAATAAGTGTCACTGTTTTTTTTTGTCAGGTTCTTGTTGAACAAGTGTCATTCTCATGTTGTTGTTCATGTTGAACAAATAGTTTTCATGTTGAATAAATGACCATGAAATATTGTTTTTTTGTTGTTCTTGTTAACGGCGTACTAGATAGATCTATGGGAAAATTAAACTACTACTACTACTACTTATTCATTGGACACGTATGATTTACGGTTAGTTGTAGTCCGACTGTTATCAACAACAGTAGCAGCATGTATCAATTTAAAACACCTTTCAGATCGTTTCTGTGTGGTCCCTCAATGTCGGGGAAAACAACACTTTTAGCTAAAATCATTCAAAATTGTCAGAAAAATGTTTTTGGAAAAACCAAAGAAAATTTATTATTGCTATAGTATTTGGCTGGAGTCTTACGATCAAATAAAAGCCATTGCCACAACAATATCAAAACAATTATTACGAGGACTTGATGTTTTCAATGGTCTTGAACCGAATTCGAGGCTGATTATTGATGATTTGGTTGAATCCATTGAACAGTTCTCAGAGTAAATGCTACAGCTGTTCACCGTTCGCTCTCACCATGAAAAGATTTCCATAACCCTATTTCTACACAATCTGTTTCATCAGAGCAAATGTATGCGAGCTCTTGCATTGAATTGCACCATCTATATTATCTATAAAGTTGTTCGTGATTCTAGCTCGCTAATAACTCTCAATAAACAGATATACCCCGGCGCTCCGAAATTTCTGTTGTTAGCGTACACTCAGGCGACTAATAAGCCCTACGGTTATATTTTGCTAGATCTTAATCAGAGCACGCCCGAGGATCTACGTGTAGTCACCGACATTTTTGACAAAGAAATTACAGTATATCTTCCGGTGAACAGTAGAAAAGGCTATTAGTTCACATTATGACACTGGAGACAATACACAAACAACAGTATTTATTGTCCGTTTTTAAGTACTTAAAAACCTCAACTCAAGAAGGCTATGCTCAAACAAGGTGTTGACAGTAATTTCATCCATATAATAGCTGAGCTTTGCTTAAATTTAACCGAGGGCAATGTTCAACTGTCAGGAATTGTTAGATAGCATAAAAAGCAAAATCGTTCCACTTTACGTGCCTTAAATTTTAAAAACACGAGGCCAATTTTTTAAAGAAAACAACTACTTTATGTGGACGGTAGCTATTTCACAAATGTACTGCCAACAAACACAGGACTTGTAAACAGTTTTTTCTATAGGACGGCTAAACCCTATTAATTCAAGCCATTAAAATTTGTTTTCTTGCCCGTCGAAACTTTTGAAGACAAACTAAGCGAATTCATTAATGATGAGAATATTGCTGATGACAAAAAACTGCTTTTACTTCAAGATGCATTGCGACGTGTGGACAAACATAGACCTTATCGTGAGAGACCCGCCGCCGCTGTTACCGGTCCCTCTAAACAGGAAACATCTCAAGATTCTGCAGCAGCAGCAGTGCCACCAAAGGAGAAAAACTTGAATTCAATTGTATCGAAAATTCGAAACCGATTGCCAGTGACCTATCGTGGACAGAGTAAAAGAGTCTTATTATATTTCATGTTGGAAACTGGTGGTGATCATCAAATTCAAGTCGACAGCACACGGAAGCGAATTATAATTCAGGGAAAGTTATAATCTACGTGATTTAATATGTGATATGGTGAAGAATCGTAAAGGACTTTTATACTTTGACAATAATCTATATTCCTTTCTAAGCTTATCAAAATTCCCGAATGGTCTCATTGGCAATAGGCAAATTCTTAAGAAACGAAGAGAATATAGTCCTCCAACAACACCAACATCATTTAAAAAAGAAGAAGATTCAATATTTGAAAATACTAGCAGCAGCAGCAGCAACAATGATTTTATAACACCTGTGACTGCTAGTCAAAAGCGAAGACGAATTGATTCACCCTCCAGTTTGCAAAAGGGGAGAGGACATTACACTACGTGTTTGCGTTCAAAATGGATGAAGTTCTGAAACACGTCAATGAAAAGATTAGTGCAGCGGGAAGTTTAAATTCTTCCAAAACGCATTCTAAAGTGGTCTATGAGAGTAAAATAAAAAAAGCAAAAGACCATATACGGAATTAAAACATTTAAACCAAGCATATGAATCGAAGGCTTGGTGGCAAAAAATATCAACAATCAACAGCCTTTTTCCTTCTGTATATAATGCAAATTGATCTGTTAATTTTAGATGCAATTCAATAAAGTCAAAATTAACACTACAAATATGGTCTTGTGGCAATCCGTATCCTTTGTCTCTGATCCTGCGTCATCCCATTACGGTAAAATAGAGATGTTGAAGTTCATCAGGCTATTGAAAGTATTCTTGAACAGAACTACTAAAGAAAAATTTAATCGGATCGTGGTAGCGAATTTATTAATCCCCATGTGCAAAATGTTCTATTGAAATATAATACACTTTATCATAGTCACAGCCCAACAACGGCTTCATTTGTTGAACGATTGATAATAACAATTCATCAATTAATTTCAAGATATTGTACATAGAAAAATACATCTCCTTTTATTTATGATTTAGATAAGATCATGCGGATATACAACCGTTGACCTCATCGATCTCTGTCCAAATCATACCGTCAGGGCTTTCGATACATTAAAAATAAATTTGACGCCTTCCTAAAGCAATACTCCAACGGTGAAAAAGAAAAAAAATGTGGAGATTAAATTCAATGTTTGTTACACTGTTCGAATTCATAGAACCACCAATGTTTCTGAAAAGGAGACTTATCTTTAAAGCACAAAAATATTTAAAGTGTCCCAAATCCTGTACGCTGGATTCACAGCTTACTAACTGCATGACACCAGGTATGATAAGATTCTTAACGTTTCCTTTGAATATGAACTGCAAAAAGTTAGAAAAAGTTATGAGATTTATCAAATTGAAAATATATTAAAGAGTCGTACTCGTAGGGGTAAGAAACAGTTGCTTGTTCGGTGTCTAGGATACAACACTGATTTTGATTCTTGGGTCAGTGCTGAAGATATTAACAATGCACAATGTTTTCTATGTGACTTTCATGTCAAGTGTTTCTGATCCTCTCAAAAATGACTTGAATAGAACAAGTGATTTTTGGACGAAACTCTCCCCCACCATCAAATTTGACGACAATGGAAAGCATGAAGTTGGTCTTTTCGACTGTATTCTCAAAAATACCTACGAGATCCTGAGAAAAGATCGTAAATATGAAATCAAAATTAGACCCTATGATTGGCCGCCACCATCATCCTCAAGTAATCAAGAACAAATTCAAAAGATCAATTGGATGGATTATCCATATATTGAATAACCCTACGAGGAACTCACCTGTATGAATGATTTATGTCTTTCTATTAATAAAAGAATTTCCGCTCGTAAAAAGGAGCTTTTCATTCCAACTATTCAAAGGAGGAGGGCAAGATCTACATTAGTTCACCTATTGCCAATGAAAAGGTTATTCTCAATGATAACCTGAAGGTTGTTCTTGATTTTAAGCTCAATATAATCAACGTTAAAAGTGCCGGCAACCCTAATTTCATTTTTTCTTACTACCCACCTGCATTCTCCAAGGAAACTTGTATATTTCTCTACGCTACATTTGTGGACACATCTCGAGTTTGTAATTCAAATTTTCCCCTCCTACGCGTTCTTGAACGAAAAACCAATCAAGAACATACTCATCACTACAATATAAAGCATTTTCAGTATATTCCTGTAAACGCTTCCTATTTGGAACTCTTTCAGTTAACACTATGAACTGAACTAGGTGATCCCATAGCAATTTCGAAAGGTTTGGATGTGATTACATCCTATTTTAGGCCCATCGTTCAACAGGAGCAAGATGTCTAATAGAAAAATGGTATTTACTTGCCTTGATATTGACTGCTATGTTCATACTCTAGGCGCAAGACAACAGGGCCAAGGACTGGACTATTACAATGGTCACTAGTCATTTTCTGGCTATGGTTTCGGCAGTTGGTTTGCTAAGCTGTTTCGCTCTTCACTACCACTGGCTAGAAAATATCTTGTATCGCCTGCGACAGATTTTGCATCCTCTACACTGTAAGATTGGGGCTCTGGCAAGGATTTTAAAAGAAGTCCAACGGAAAATCTTAGGTCCAGTGAGCGAACCCTTGGCGAGAGATTCAAACGATATGATAAAAGTTTAAAAAGGTCGAGAAACAATGCATCACTCATCAGTCTCTACTCAGGCTAGATACGAAAGACATCACCACTTTCGAAGAAAAGAATGAAAAAGCCGACATGTACTGTAAGCACTATTAGTAGAAGAAGAATCCCCAGGAAGAGAATTTTTATATCGAAACAAGATTTCTTTTCCTAAGATGTCCTACCTACCGTATAAAGATTCTCAACCTTCAATCCCTGCACCATTGAATCTCTTCAATGCTGAATATGTTGATGTGAGTGTCAAGTGTGGATGCTATGAAAAATTTTATCCTCAACAGCCCCTCTGCAATAATATTCACTTTTAAATTAAATCTAATAAAGACTAATTTATTGACATGTCTTTAACATTTATAGATTTACAAATGAAAGTCCAGAAATCTGATAATACAATGCCAATTCTGACCGATGGAATATCCTATTAAAATTGTATATTACATAGTCTATTCTTTCAAATCAGTGTCTACATCAATGGCACCCTGGTGAGCACAAGCAACAATATCTCAAATTATACAAGCTATATGCAATTTATGCTGATGAAACTCAGGTCATACATGAAATTGAGAGGCACTTCCAATGGATATGAATATATTACTAATACTGATAGTTCAGATGCACTTAAAAATGCTACAACTAGTGAGTTTTTTCTAATTGGAAAATTATATCATGAAACATTTAATATGCCCTACTGGCTACAACCCAATGTTTAAGTGGATATACAAGTGACGCTTGCACAATCCAATTTTAAACTGAGAAAAGAACTTGATGCCTATCCTGATATAAGTATCACCATCACTTCGGCAACACTTCATGTACACATAAAATAAGTCATGAGTTCTGTTGCTTTGGCAGTGGAAAAACTGAGAGCCAATGGAAATTATATTAAACCAGTTGTTCCTCATACAATCACCAATCAACGACATATTGCCATGGGGTCACGCACCTTCACTGATTCATCCGTTATCAGTGGTGATAGTCCGCTAAAACTCGCTTAGGCATTTGTAAAGAGTGCCAGTACAATTGTATCATGAACTGAATGCCCATGTTAAGTCAAGATGTTTGGACTTTCATCTTTTTTGTGCAGAGTATAATAGCATACTTCCCTAAAATCTATCTTTTCATAACTCCTATAAAACATTTCATCAGTTGACGATGCAAACCTTATATCATGACTTATAACTCTTTTAAAATGGTATAACCGAATATATGTTTATTAAAATAATTGGTATCATAGTACTAGATTGTTCTGCCAAACAAGATATAAGTATAGTACGCACGGGCAGTGTGCGATTAGAATATACATTTTTCGACCCATTGTCTAAGAGTATTGTACTCATCTCACGAAATCAATATGAAACTTATTGGGAAATTACTCCCAAAGGCAGTGTTCTACTAGACTTGGCGCCAAGAACACCAGTAAAATAATCAATATATTTAATATGGATCTCTACATGTCTCAGTACGAATCCTATTGTCTGTCCTTGGACTTTCTTGGAAAAATTCAAAGTGTCAACAATAACTTAAGTATTGTTAATAGCAGTCCGTCGACTGTTTTGACAGTTCATTGCATTTGCATTTTTCAAACAATGAAGACGACGATTGAAATTTTTGATCATCTTGGTCTACCCTAAACATTTTACACACCCAACATCAACAACTATATTGAAAGCAGTGGAAAAACTCTTATTCAAAATCGGAAGAGGGTGCATGATCTAACGATTAAAAGTTGTGGCTTCCAGACTCTACTATGTTTTGTGTTCCGATGTTATGACTATACTCAAGAGCATTTTTTCCACATATATGTAGATAGTCTACGTCTGAATGACTTTCTGGTAGAAAATATCCTCTCAGCCCTCTATAGTATTGCTGTCAGTGCCTTAAGAGTAAAATGCTTAAACAATGTTTGAGAATTTTTTTATTAATAAAATGCATATATATATACAACAATGTCTTTCAGTCTTCATTTTAGTTTTCTTCTTCTTCGAAGTACAGGTAACTGTCTGGAGCCATTAATGCTGGTAAATTATTTGGTTTCACTTTATATTAATCATGATTGCCTGCAAAGTCAGGGTCACATTTTCTATAATATAATGTAATTTCAATCTTCCTATATCTCTTTGTATAGTCAATGATACTATTTGCATTCATATTATGAAGTTCACGACTTTCAATCTGCCTATTTGAAGCAATATCACATACAGTTTTTTTCAAATGGTGAATCACATTCGGTAACTGCCAAATAAAAATCACTTGATTTATAGTCATAACAGGCAGTGTCGTCACAACGATGACGTAGAAACCAAATGGTCTTGTTACCCCAACAGTTGAATCGTAGACCTGGCTCCTCCTCCCAGAATAATTTAAATCCACGACGATACCAATCTCGTAGAAATAAACTAAAATCCTGCTTGGGATTCTTTACAATCCTAGCAGGGTAGGTATTCTCCCACTATTCTAATTAATCATATTGACAATTGGAGCAGAGGTGTCCTCTAGGGTGCGAGTCACACACCTCTTCAAGACATAAATTAAATCCTCTAATTTGTACTCCATAGCCTCTATGTAATTTACAAGGATTAAAAAATATACAATTTTCAAAATAGTCACCAATAATTGTAAAAGTCTCACATTGAGTCCAACTGCCAAGAGTGTACATGCATAATGGACATGTATAGAACATTTTTTGGTTTCCAATATCACTTGACTCTCTCAATGCTAAAACGAAACTGATCGTCCCTGCCGACGGATAAATTCAAGGTGGAGGAATGAGAGAGGAGTAGCTCTGTGACGTCACCTCTTTAGAAGGAGGAGCCATCTACATTGAATCCATTGGCAATGTTTCCTAAAGTATATCCGCGATATGATTCTGCTTTGTTCCAATTAATATATCAATAAATTGAGTATAAGCACTTGAGTCACATCGGCAAAGACTCAGGCAATAGTCAAATGAGAGAGAATCAGTACTCATAATTTTTTCAAGTGGTCCCCGACAGAATATCCAGCGTTGAAGAAATAACTTAAGAAAACCATCACCCAAAATCAAATGTTTTCCTATTAACACTAGATTCGATCAAATTCTCTCTTTCTAAAATTGAATCATAGTTCAATTCTTTGACACTGACTGCTGACACGAGACAGATCCCGATTCGTTAGCCCCAGCATTCTAGCTTGACCAGAAAAGAAAAGGAAGATTTTCGATTTTATAACAATTTTATTGAATAATTAAAACAACAACAATAATACTAAGTATGTACAGTTTGCAATACAGTTTATTGTCTTCAATATGTTTCACTAATGCACTAAAAGCACATTGAAGTCTATTCACATGCGCTATATCAACTTTAGCAGCGAAACATAATTGATCCTCCATTTTAAATTTTCTCAAGGATATCACATATCTTGCATATACTTCATCCCATTACAGACAAAGCCGTGATCCTCTCTTGATTTCCACCGCAATGTTTGGTGCTCTTGTATTATTGCCATCAACTCCACTATCAACTTCTAATAGGGTAAACATTCTACTCGTCATCAACACAAATATATATCCAAATGAGTAAAGTCAAACTGTTCTTCTTCTTCTCACTCCTTTGAATTCTATTCACAGACTAATAAAAACTATAGCAAAAATCCTTTCCTTATATTACCTGAAAGCCTCTCCCGATAATTTTAAACCCGCCATAGTTTTGGATTATAAGTATTTTTACCCGACTCTGATTGGTTTAGAATGATGCATTTACTTCCTGTTTCCCATTCCTGGATCTATACAAGTGAGAAACATCCTGTTTTTCATTCTCAATGACAAAAACCATAAAACATCCATAAATTGCTGTACTCGTCGGAGATATTGTGTAATCAATTGACAAAAACCATAAAACAGACATAAATTGCTGTTGACATCCAAGAAAAACAACAAATAAATTGACCAACACTCATAACCATCCAAGAAACATCCATAAAAGTGAGAAAAATCCTGTTTTTTCATTCTCAGTGAGAAAAACCATAAAACAGCCCAAATTGCTGTTGACATCCATGAAAAACAACAAATAAATTAACCAACACTCATAACCATCCAAGAAACATCCATCAAAGTGAGAAAAATCCTGTTTTTTCATTCTCAGTGAGAAAAACCGTAAAACAGACATAATTGCTGTTGACATCCATGAAAAACAACAAATAAATTAAGCAACACACATAACCATCCATGAAACATCCATCAAAGTGAGAAAAATCTTGTTTTTCATGTGAAAAAATCCTGTTTTTTTCATTCTCAGTGAGAAAAACCATAAAAACATGCATAAATTATGTCAAACGGTTGTAGATGGCAGCACGGTGTTCGTACGGGAGTAGTAGGGTCCTCTCTACTCAGGAATTACTACTAAAGAACAAATGAAGTTATATAGACCATCATAGCAAACAAACATAACACTGGTATAAATATAAATGGACAGATAAATCTTAAAACGAGCAAAACTTAAATTGAATATTCAACTTAAACTTTAAAAGAACAGAATCACTACAAATAACAGTTTGGCTACTACCTCCTTCCCTAACTGTAAAGTCTAAAGCCTACTGTGCCATTTGCGTTTTATTGAAAAATAAATGCGTCTTGAACAGTCTTAGGAAAGAATTTATAAAATTAAACTAAATATTTGATATATAATGACATTAATTCCTGAAAGCTCGGCAGTCCAAGATTTTATTTCACTGTAATTTTTATTTTTATTTTCAATTTTGTATTTCAAAAGAATTCGTTTTCAGTAAAGCGTAATTGAAGCAGTAGGCTTTAGACTTTTAAAGTTAGGGAAGGGGGCAGTAGCTAAACGTTCGTTTGTAGTGATTTTTGTTCGTTTATAAACTTGATTTGCATATTCAATTTAAGTTATTCTCGTTTTAAGATTTATTTATTCAATTTAGTAGAACCTGTTATATGTTGTTTGCTCTGATTATTTATTTAATTTCTGTTCGTTTTGGGCTTCATTTATTCTTTAATAGTAATTTCTGATAGTTTTGCGTTTGAATTATTATAGGAATTTATTTCTGCTGGTTTTAAGCTTAACATTCCTCTTTATATTTCTTTGAAAACTTCTTTTTTGGGATTTTTTTTTAAATTAATTTCTGTTCGTCTTGATTGCCAATGTTTCAAGTTTTTCAACCTCATTATTTCTTAGCATCAAAGTATCTAAACGTTAAAGTGATATTTATTTCAAGATTAAAATTTCAAAGCTCAGCATCCCCCTCAACGTTCCCTGAAAGTAGTCGCTAATAGATGTAGTAGCGGTTGCAAGAAGTCTCAGTCACAGTTGAAAGTTATCGCAGTTAGAAGTAATCACAATTACAGTCACAACCAGTCCCATTGCAGCCGCAATAGTAGCAGTAGTAATAGTGTCCCTGAAAGTCACAAGTTAATACCCTTAGGTGTTCCCAATATATTACAAATATGCCTTTTTGATAACTTGGATACAGTTTCTTTGAGTTAACTCAACATGCTCCTCAACATTTCCCGAAGCTTTCTTCAATACCCTTAGCCTTTTTGGATACATCCAGGATAAACATTCTCCCCTTTCCTAATGATAAATTCACCATGTAAAAAATAGACAAATTGCGTAATTTACATTCCTTGTCCCGACGGCTGCAGGGCAAGGCATCTCCAGAGGCTTAGTATTAGACGTTGTAACTATATCAAATAAAATGCCTTTCAAGATGTCTATCAGTGTTAAAAAGAAAATCTAAAAGGACAAGAGGGGAGAGGACGGCTGCCCTTCGTTCCTTTTTCCACGTGCCTTTAAAGTTTGAACTTAAGGCCCTTAGCCGTTCTTTAGATATTGTTGTTGTGTCCTTTTGAAAACCCTCCTGCATACAGTGTGCTTTGGTTTTGTTTGACATCCCACTCAACATTTTGTTAAAGTTTTATCTTCATATTCTTATCGTTTTTGGAGACACATGATCAAACATGCCACCTTTCCCAATGTCCAACCTGGTATACAAACATTGGGCAACTTATGTAGCTTACGATACTTGCCCCAGAATATGTGGGGGTTATATATATATATATATATATATATATATATATATATATATATATATATATATATATATATATATATATATATATATATATATATATATATATATATATATATATATATATAGGGGGGGGGGGCTAAAGCATAGCATATATTAAACACGTAACCTAGCCTAAGTACCCTCCCCCCTAAACCCCAAAAAAAAACAGTTTAAATATCTTAAACGTAATGAAAAGCACGCTTTGCATTGCATTTCTCTATAGCGGCCTCTTGCAGTGGTTGATTTTGTTTTTATTCCACTAGATTCCAAACCATCACGAATCCAAGTGTCATTATACCTTCATTTTCAATCGGTAAACTTGATATTGATACACAGAAAGATGTTTTTGTCGACCTTTGGTTACCGGAAGTGAAGCGTCTGTTTACGAAAATAGGATAAAGGTGACTGCTTGTCTGTCCCTTATCTTGTCTATGCCGAACAGATTAGGGTGAAATAAAATATTAGTAGATCAAAGAGTAGCCTACAGACATAGGTACAAAAATACTGAATTGTACCTGTACCACAATTTTGTAAAAAGTACCATATTTTCTAGGTTTGTACTTCATTGAACCAGTACAAATACTAAATACAAAATTGGTATAAATATACCACATTTGGCAATATTCAAAATCCCCCACCAGGGTTGACACCCTGACCTAAAAGAATTTACTAAATTGGAGAGGAAAAATTTACTAGATTGCATCTGTTTTTACAGCAGGCTCCTTTTTCCTGAATAAAAATTTTCAAACTGAGGAGAATTCACCTAATCACCTTGGGTGGTTGGTTTTGATTCCAATAGATTCCCAATCATCACAAATCCAAGTGTCATTATAGCTTCATTTTTAGTTGGTAAGATTTGATACACAGAAAGCTGATTTTGTCGACCTATAGACGCTGGAAGTGTCTGTTTATGAAAATTGGCGACTGCTTGTCTGTCTCTGAGACAGACAAGCAAAAATTGTAAATTGTCATATGTTTACAATAATTTTTTCCCCTGAATTCGTGGAAAATACAAAAAGTTTTGTTTACTATAAATCATGTATTTTTAGTAGATTTCGGGGAATTTACTAAATCATCTAAATTTACTAATTTTTTTTTTCTAGTTCTAGTAAAGTCCTACTAACGATAGCAACACTATCCTTCACCCCCAAGCAACAAAGTAGCATTAATTAGTACAACTAAAATATCTGCATCATAAATGCAATTTCCAACCACTCGGATTACATCTACCTAGTCCCAGCCATAAAAATAACAGCCAAGAACGATCCTCAATGACCAAATTCCAGCATAAGCCAGATCCAGTCTGTTTCACGCTCAGAGGTAGACGTTTCAGCTTATCATCGTGGTTTGTGGAGTCGTCGTTTTCGCAGCGAAACCTAAGCAATCACACTAAAGGAATAATTCTGTGAAAGATAATTGTAACTAAAGTCCATTTTCAGCTTATATAAATCCTAAAATAGCCAAAACCGATTGTTACTATTTTATGAATATAGAATAGATGTTTCAAAGGCAATTACAACCGAAGAAATTCTTATAATATACCTCCATTTTTCTAAAATATTAATTTTAAGCATAAAATAGGTTTTGCATTGAGGCTTAAGATGAATAATACTAAATATGATTTTCTACCTAAAAATTGATTCCTTTGCGAGGGACTAGAGACTTACCAGAATAGAACTGCAAACTAAATAATCAATTATTCTAACTACTGACATATACATATTGTTAATGAATGCAATATGAATAGCGCTAGTGTCAGGAAGCCTTACTAAAAATAGTCTTGATTGATGTATGTAACTATTAATTACGTACGCAAAGTGAGGATGAAACTAAATTAAAAAAAAAGAATAAGAAAAAATCCGCAATAATTCACTAAATCTTTCATGGCTACGAACGAGCAAAAAAGATTTTCGTTTGGGAGGGGGGGGTACAATATAAAGCATCAAAATTTTTCTTTGTATGCAGTTTAACGACTCAGACAAAAATTTTAAAGGGGGGTGCAGACCTGGTACCCTCCCCCCCCCCTGCGGATACGGACTTAAAGGCGATAAGTAGCAAGGAAAGCAAAATCATCCACGTCTTTTAGTGTAGAGATAAAAACAGACCCGCAGGTAACATCATCCAACAAGAAAATGACGAAATTGTAAAATCTGATCAAGGATCGAACCCAGTTAGGTTTTTAAGTAGAGGCGCCTATTCACGAAAACGTAAGGGGGACAGAGACCTTTTCTTCAATTTTAAATAAATATACAAAATATGTGTTTTTAGAATTCTATTATTTTTTAAAAATTACTTTTCCAAAAGTTAGCTGTTTTTATACATCTTACTTTTTAGTTAGAGCTAGTAATTGAAACTAGCGGTAGACAACGATTATTTTTGGACGTTTAATTGTTGGGGCAATTATACAGGCATTTTTATTTAAATGTTGTTAAATTTCAGAAAGAATTAAACCATTACATTTCATCTGTAGTTCTAGCATTTACCATCCAAGGACATTAGGGAAGAGTGTCATAAAACGGTGCTAGAAAAACAGAATAACAATGGTTTCCATCAAATTTGTTGCCTATCTTCTTAGACAACGTTGGCTAGTCGTGGGCAGCGTGGGCTCAAAATTATAATAAGTATTCCCAGAAGGTTTTTTACGTAATGAAGGTTCTTACACGCACGGAATGGGCGGTTAAACAAACGAAGATGTGACTCACCTCCCTGCTGCTCGCAATGAATTAAAAGAGTTCAGATTCAAACTTTTAAAAAGATATACAGATAGTATATAAGCAAAAAATCATAAAAATAAACACGACAACTAAAAAACTGGCGAACAATGCCAAAATAACACTATCAGAATGACAAATCATTCCAGTCAAAATTATTAAACTGCAAATTGTTTCCATGCGAGGGTTTACTAGTTCTTTTTTTGCAAAACGGGTGTACATTGTAATTCCCCTGTGCTCAAATGTTTCCAACCTGGCTTTTTTTAGAAGGAGAGGGTATATACCCGTAGGTTCCTTTAAAATTATTCGCAAGGCACTTTTTTTAATTAATTCAATTTTTTCTGATTCTTCACGGGAGATGCCAGGATGCCAAACTGGACAAGAATATTCAAGATGTTGGCGGAAAAAGGGAGCATAAATCCCTAAGAATAGGAAGGGGGCACTAAATATATTTCTGTACTCAAGGAGGGAAATCGATGCATTAACTCAATGGATAATGTCTTTAACGTGGATATTCTACTTTAAATTAAAATTGGTTGCTTATTAAATTTCTGTAGCAGGTTTCAACAAGCGGTCATCCAAAAATTTCCACCTCTCAGGAAATTCCTTAGCGAGGCTATTAATTATAACTGAAAGAATCAGATATAGGAAAGTACCTTGGGTACTCCATTGTGGACAGGGAGGGGACTGGAATAATGATTCTCATATTTGACTACCTCTGATCTACTTGAAAAGACGGAGGCAACCGATTTCACCACAAAAGACTCAATATTGAATTCAGTGACAAGTCTCTCAACAAATATATTGTGGTTAACAAGATCAAACCCTTTTTGAAGGTTAATTAAAATTAGATTTCGCCAGCAGCAAATAGTTCAAAAAGCAAATAGCCTTTTTGAGAATTTTCCCAATCAAGTTAATAAGAAAAGCAAAGTAATGGGAGATAGAAGTGGATTTGAGGTTCCCGAATTGCCTCAGGTCAGTAAGAGGTAGAATTTTTTTATTTTAGCCAATCTGTAAAGCATCCTTCATATAGTTTCGAGAATAAGTTAGTTACGCACTATAACAAACACAGTCGAGAAGTTTGCTGAATCTGAGATCTGAGACAACCGGTTTCATAGCCACAAAGACGAATGAAGGGTGACAGAATGCAATGGACTTGTATTATTTGGGCTATATATTGCATATTATTGGAGGGGATGGAGGAAGGTTAAGTTACTTTACTTCCACCCTACCCACAAATCTTAGAATATATAGCCCAAATTATGTTATAATATAAACAAAAGTATTATATTTTCATCATGTTTTGGTATATTTCATTATGAATAAGGTAATATCACTTCTTGAGTACGTTTGGTATAATACATAAGTACCCGAGAGGTACTTAAGTGTTATAGCGACCACACTTTGTTCTTGATTTGTAATGAAACCGGTTTCCTGTCTACACTCCGAAAAAAATCAGCTTAGCCTGGGTGAGAGAAACTTTGCTGGTATATTTTAATTGAATTTTTGATATATAGAGGTGGTTAGGTTCAGTATTTAATATAATGCATTCTGAGCGGCCTGATAATTCTCTGTTGTATTTTCCATAATTTTGTTGCCAAAGTATTGTATTTTCATCATATTTTGGTATATTTCATTAGGATTAACCTAACTTTACTTCTTTGGTGTGGTCGCTATAACACGTAAGTACCAAACATTCTAAAATAGTTACTTATACAATTCCTAATTGCGGATTACAAACTGACAAATATATAGCCCATACCATGTATACACATTTTAATTCCAATAGTGCGACTCGTTTCTTCTTAATACTTTATCGATTCAAAAGAAGTAAACTTTTCAAAATCGAAAAGCAGAATAGCAGTAACAAAAAGTAAATTAAAAAGAAAAAGTAAAAAAAAAATGCCGCAAGTAAAAAACTATAGATAAATTCGAAAGGCATAATAAAGTGGAACAAAGCAGAAAGCAAAATAAAGTAGGAAGAATAGAAGAATAAAGGATCTTTAATCTTAAATAGTTCATCCACATGAAAACGACTTCTGTCGTCTAGAGGACAAAGGAGAAAAGTTAAAATTATCTGAATGGTTTACTGAAAAACATCTTTGGCTAGTCGTCCATCGGAAAAAACACAAACGTCGTTCAACCCCCCGGAAGAAGTTGACACATCACTTTACGTGACCGACTTCCGCCGTAAAATAATAACATTGTACCCAATTGTAAAGCACCACGTACCGGACCGACCCTTGTGGTAGAAGGGTCGGTCCCGACATTTGATAACCCCAGCATCTGGTTATCAGAAAAGTTTGCAAGGTCCCAATGAAACTTGGTAGGGAGTAAGGAGTATCGTCCTACTTGTATAATTTTGGGATCCGAGTCAAGTCCTACATTAGTCGGAAATGGGTCACGGCCTAAATTTTAGTAGCCAAGAAAAAAGATTGTCGGATTTCATGAAAATTTATTGGTAAGTGAGAGCAAATTTCAGAGTCGTGTCTTTTAAGGGACAAACAAATGCCAAACTTCTCGAAGGCAAAGACTACATATACTATTGTGCAAAAAATATAGCCCATACATATACTATTTGGGCTATATATTTGCACATTAGAGGGGGTAAAGCATGGCATATATTAAATACGTAACCTAGCCCAAGTACCCTCCCCCTAAACCCCAAAAAACAACAGTTTAAATATCATAAACGTAATTAAAAGCACGCTTTGCATTGCATTTTTCTATAGCGGTCTCTTGCAGTTAATCTGTCTGGCGCTTTTTGTGACTTAGTTTCTTTGCACAATATATTATGTTATATATAACAATGTAGGTACTCCTTCGTTATACCTACTCTTTTATATATGTCAATCTGTAAACGCGACGAAAAACCCATTTTTACGGGATGATTCAAGACACCGATGTAGAGAAATATACTGTATAGCATGGTTTTAATTGCTTATAAGATATTTAAAGTGTTGTTTTTGGGGTTCTGGGGTACCTTGGTTAGGTTACGAATTTAATATATGCTATGCTTTGCCACCCCCCCCCTAATGTGCAAATATATAGCCCAAATTAGTCTCTAAACTATTATATATTCATCCTATTTTATTTCATTAGCATTAACCAAACTAGCAGTATATAAAAGAGTAGGTATACATAATATATATATATATAAATATATATATATATATATATATATATATATATATATATATATATATATATATATATATATATATATATATATATATATATATATATATATATATATATATATATATATATATATATATATATATAGTATATATATATATATATATATACGAAGTTGAACTAGATCGCCTTATTTTAAATTTATTCTTACTTTTAATTTCTCTCAGCAAGCTCCTATATCCTTAATACAAATTTTCAAACTGAGGAGATTTCCCACTTGGGTGGTTGATTTTGTTTTTATTCGACTAGATTCCAAATCATCACGAATTCAAGTGTCATTCTAGCTTCATTTTCAATCGGTAAACTTGATGTTGATACACAGAAATATGTTTTTGTCGACCTTTGGTTACCGGAAGTGAAGCGTCTGTTTACGAAAAAAGGATATAGGTGACTGCTTGTCTGTCACTTATCTTGTCTATGCCGAACGGATCAGGGTGAAATAAAATATTTATAGATCAAAAAGTACAGACTTTGGTACAAAAATACTACATTGTACCTGTACCACAATTTTGAAAGAATACCATAATTCTAAGTATGTACTTAATTAAACCAGTACAGATACTAAATACAAAATTGGTATAAATATGCTACATGTAGATACACTGGACATCCCCCGCTCACAAGGAAAAGTGTATTAATTAGTAAAAATATAATATCTGCAGTATAGATGTTATTCCCAACCACTCGGTTTACATCTACCTCATACCAGCCGTAACAATACCGGCCAAGAACGGTCCTTAATAACCAGATTCCGGCATATCCCAGATACAGTCCGTATCCCGCTCAAAGAAAGACGTTTCCGCTCATCATCGTGGTTTATGGAAGCGTCGGTTTCCCAGCTAAACCTAGGCAATCACACTACGGAAATGATCCTGTGAAGTATGCTCTTAACGTAAATTGGTTTCCAGCTTTAAGATATCCAAAAATAGCCAAAATCCATTGTTACTATTTATGAATATAAAATAGATGTATCAAAGGCAATTCCAGCCGAAGAAATTCTTATAATATACCTCCATTCTTCTAAAATATTAATTATAAGCATAAAATAGGTTTTGCATTGAGGCTTAAGAGTAATAATACTAAATATGATTTTTTACCTAAAAATTGATTCCTTTGCGAGGGGCTAGAGACTTACCAGAATAGAACTGCCAACTAAATAATCAATTATTCTAACTATTGATATATACATATTGTTAATGAATACAATATGAATAGCGCTAGTATCAGGATGACTAAGTAAAAATAGTCTTAATTGCTGGATGTATCTATTAATTTCGTACGCATAGTGGGGATGACACTAAATTAAAGAAAACATAAAAACAAAAAATCCACAATAATTTACTTAATCATGTATGGGTATGAACGCGCAACAAGGAATTTTGTTTGGGAGGGGGGGCTACAATATAAAACAACAAAATTTTTTTTTTGTAGGAAGTTTTAAGACTCAGACAAAATTTTAAAGGGAGGGTCAGCCCTGGTACCCCCCCCCCTGCGGATAAAGACTTGAAGGCGATAAGTAGAAAGGAAAGTAAAATCATCCATGTCTTTTAGTGTAGAGATAAAAACAGATAGTTGTTATACTTTGCTAAAACCCGCAGGCAACATCATCCAACAAGAAAAGGACGAAATTGTAAAATCTGATCAATGATCGAACCCAGTTAGGTTTTTCTGTAGGGGCGTCCAGTCACGAAAACGTAAGCGGGACAGGGATGTTTCATTAGGTTATAAATAAATATAAAAAATATGTTTTTTTAGAATTCTATTATTTTTAAAAATAAATTCTACAAAATTTAGCTGTTTTTATACTTCTTTCTTTTTAGTTAGAGCTAGAAATTGAAACTAGCGGTAGACAACGATTATTTTTGGACGTTCGGCTAGCGACCTTTTACTTACCCGGCACCAAAAGGATTATAAAGATAAAACGGTACTTTCGCATTATCAGGGCCCCTCTAAAGAAGTCCAACAAGAGAAGCTACAGTCCAACGGGAAAGACACAATGAAAAACCCGTCTTTAACTAAAAAAAAAACAAGTTATTTTTAACTGAAAGTAAGGAGCGACATTAAAACTTAAAACGAACAGAAATTATTTTGTATATGAAAGGGGCTGTACCCTCCTCAATGCCTCGCTCTTTACGCTAAAGTTTTTCTTTTTTTTTTTAAAATAGAGTTGTGAGAAAGTCAAACTTTAGCGTAAAGAGCGAGGCGTTGAGGAGCAGACAGCCCCTTTCATATACGGAATAATTTCTGTTCGTTTTAAGTTTTAATGTCGCTCCTTACTTTCAGTTAAAAAAAACTTGTTTTTTTTTTATTTAATTTTTGAAAAGTTTTTGAATTAATGCAGGTTTTGATCTTGGCTCACCGTACATGAATAATTAAAACAAAATTTGCATATTAATTTACTTTTATTTGGTTAAATGGCTTTCTAGAAACTTGTTTAATTTTATTTACGAACGTTTTTATTAGTAATAAATATACGTAACTTACGAATTAACTTACGAAACGAACTTCTATATTCACATATTTTTAATACGTATAATAGGGCGTTCGCCCCCTAGTCAATACCTTACTCTTTAAGCGAAAGTTCAAATTTTGTTCCAATTCTTTAAAAATTACCTATTAATCACAAAGGTATTTATTTTTACTTAATAACTATGGTGAAAGTAATATGAAATCTTTCTATTAAAGAGCGAGGTATTGACTAGGGGGGGAACCCAATCATATGTGTAATATTTTCTGTTCGTTTAAAGTTTTTATGTTGCTGCTGCTGCAGCTGAAAAACTTGTTTTTTATATTTAATTTCTGATCTTTTTTTAAATAGTGCTGGGAAGTCCGGCGTCCCCTTCATAGCAATGTCCCTTCCCCCATGAAAACTTCCTTCATGGAAAGATCCTCCCACATAACCACCGACACCCCCTCCCCCCACCCCACTACCAGGAAAAATCTCCCCTGAAAACGTCTGTATACTTCCCAATATCCAATACTATATGTTAACGGTAACGTTCCTAACTTTCAGCCCTCCCCCCGGGAACTTCGGGGGATTAAGCCATCCTAAAAGACATACTTAGAATATTTTCGAATTTGCTGAACAAAATGGCTATCTCAAAATTTTGATCGGGTGACTTTGGGAAAAAATGAGCGTGGGAGGGGGCTTATTTGCCCTCCATTTTTTTGGTCACTTAAAAAGGGCACCGGACCGGACCGACCGGATCGACCCTTGCGGTAGAAGAGGCTCCCAAAATTTGATAACCCCAGCAACTGGTTATCAGAAAAGTTTGCAAGATCCCAATGAAACCTGGTAGGGAGCAAGGAGTATCGTCCTTACAAAGAGTCCTTGAATTCTTGCCATCAGGACATCAACACGAAAAAAATGTTGGATATAGACAAAACTTGATGGAAAGGGAAAGCGAGTTTCCTAGTTGTGTCTTTTGGTATACCGGGACCAATTCTACCTAGGTGGAGGGAGGTTGGTCCCTATATTTTAGTGAATAACTTTCTACCCAAAGTGACTGAAGGAGTTTCCCTTAAATTCAAGTGAAGTAACAGCAAAGCTCCGATTTTTGCCTTTTTAGAATCCCGATGACCCAACTTTTGTGAAGAAAGAGGCAAGAGGGTTCTCAAATTCTTGTTGTCAGCAAACCTCCCATCCAAACTTGGTAAAAAGTAAGCCGAGGTTATATTTGTTGCTTCTAGGCCTCTGCATAGGAGAGGGGGGTATATTGGTAATAAAATAAATTACAAAGAAGGTTGGTGAGTTTCAATAATGCCAGGCTAATAACAACAGTTATGGTTTCATATAACCGCGCTCAATACGGCCTATGTAAAAAGGGCTTAATTCCTATCTACCAATTCGTCAGAGAGGTTTTTGGATAGCGGTTGCAGTGATAGCCTGCTCTTTAGTAAAGGATTTTAGCCTGCAACCTTGTAAAGGATACCAATTAATTGGTGCAGGTGATGCGTCTTCACAACCATAGCTCAGCAGTGGTTCAGACCCTTGAGACATGGTCCAGGGCCATCAAAGTTACAAAAATAGGAACTTTGTAAATTCGGAGTTCCGGGAAAAGGAACTCCGAATTAATTTTTAATATTAGGTTACAATTTCTAACTAAGCGAATTTGATTTATAGCACATAGACCCGATACAGTGTCTTATCCGATCCCCTCTCATAAAAATAAGTACGGCACTGTTCTATTAGCTGGTACCCACGCGAGAAGTCAAGTTTGGTTTATGCTAATGAAATAAAACCAAATATGATGAAAATATAATAGTTTAGAAACAAATTTGGGCTACATATTTGCGTATTAGGGGGAAGGGGTAAAGCATAGCATATATTAAATACGTAACCTTACCTAACCTTGGTACCTTTCCCCCCCTAGACCCCCCCCATGCCTAGGTTCATTATCGAACACGCGCTGTCCCTCCCCGCTGTGGTATTGATGTCTCGCTTGACCGAGCCCCGGTTGTCTCTTGTCCTTTAGATTTCCCTATACAGTATATCGCGTGGGTACCAGCTAATAGAACATTACCAAAAGTACTACCAATACCCAAAAAACCCTTTGGCTCAATGGACATATGCAAAGAAAATACTTCTTCGCACTACCAGCCCCCCCCCCCTCGCCAAATAAAAAGCCTAGCAAATGAGAGAGTGTAGCTGTATAATATTTTTTATTCTTTCCTCGTAATTGAAATTTTTTGTTATTTTCTTTTTGAATTTGTAAAATCTTCTTCTGTTTTTTCCTGCTACATGAGGTTCTTCCCCTCATGTTGGGCAGACCCAAGGCCGTACCCAGGATTTTTTTCCAAGGGGGTTTTACTCAACTCTTATTTTTCGGGGACGGGGGGGGGTTTACACAAAAAAAAACTCAAAAAACACATTCAAGATTTGTTTATATCCATTTTTTACGTTTTTACTAGTCAACAAAAAGGTCGTGTTGGGTTCAAACCCCCTAATCTCCCCTGGGTAAGGCCTTGGGCAGATCCGCCCCTCTCACAAACGAGCGCGTAAACGGATGGTATAAATACACAAATGAAACCGAAATCACAAGTGGAAAAAGAAACAGTATTTAATTAACGTAGCTTA
>NC_142807.1:62586439-62604428 GCF_049724085.1 Artemia sp. Qi Xiang Cuo | reverse complement strand
CTTGGTTAAGCTATATAATGAGTTTTTTGCAACCCATGTATTGTTTTTGATACCCTTTTGGAAACTTTTCTCTGTCTCTGATAAAAAGCAAATCTGATTGTTATTCTTTAGGTTCTGCAAGTTATGTCGCAGTGTCCCCATTTGGACTTGTAATGGTTACATTTTCTGACAATATGGTGTTTTTAGATTTGCCTAATAATGAATGAACTGTCAAGTAGATTTGCTGTCTGCTCCAATAGAATTATTGCTTTTCCACTGATCTGTCTTCTGTCAAGACCCTAGTGTTGTATCAGGCTCTTGCCAGGGCAAATGGTCAATTTGATAATAGAACCCTTGGTTAAGCTATATAATGAGTTTTTTGCAACCCATATATTGTTTTTGATACCCTTTCGGAAACTTTTCTCTGTCTCTTATAAAAAGCAAATCTGATTGTTATTCTTTAGGTTCTGCAAGTATTGTCGCAGCGTCCCCATTTGGACTTGTAATGGTTACATTTCCTGACAGTATGGTGTTTTTAGATTTGCCTAGTAATAGATGAACTGTCAAGTAGATTTGCTGTCTGCTCCAATAGAATTATCGCTTTTCCACTGATCGGTCTTCTGTCAAGTGCCTAGTGTTCTATCAGGCTCTTGCCAGGGCAAATGGTCAATTTGAAAATAGAACCCTTGGTTAAGCTATATAATGAGTTTTTTGCAACCCATGTATTGCTTTTGATACCCTTTTGGAAACTTTTCTCTGTCTCTGATAAAAAGCAAATCTGATTGTTATTCTTTAGGTTCTGCAAGTATTGTCGCAGTGTCCCCATTTGGACTTGTAATGGTTACATTTCCTGACAGTATGGTGTTTTTGAGATTTGTCTAATAATGGATGAAGTTTCAAGTAGATTTGCTGTCTTCTGCAAAAGAATTGTCGATTTTACACTGATCTGTCTTCCGTCAAGTGCCTGGTGTTGTATCAGGCTTCTCGCCAGGGCAAATGGTCAATTTGATAATAGAACCCTTGGTTACAGATACAGATATTTTATTTATGAAATATACATAATGCTACAAAATACACCTGCGCACATGAATGGTGGCATATTTTAGCGCATTAAAAATTACAACAAAATATTAAACACCATTAACAAATTAAAAAAAAAAACAAAAAAAAAACAAGCCTCTTGGACAACTGCCCAAATACAAACAAGGTAAATAAAACCAAAATAAACCATTAGAGATAAACTTCCCCAACATTCTGCAAAACTGCTGGTTATCAGCGCACTCTCTAATATCCAGGGGAATAGAATTCCACACCTTTGGACCAATATGCCTCAAACTAAATCCTGCTCTAGTTGTTTGCCTAAACTCCTGCGAGAAATTAAACCTGAGTGATCACGGATATGAATGACACTGCGAGTTAAGAGGGAAAATTCCATGGAAATCTGATGCTAACTGACCAAAGACGTAATAATAAGCTATATAATGAGTTTTTTGCAACCCATGTATTGCTTTTGATACCCTTTCGGAAACTTTTCTCTGTCTCTGATAAAAAGCAAATCTGATTGTAGTTCTTTAGGTTCTGCAAGTATTGTCTCAGTGTCCCCATTTAGACTTGTAATGGTTACATTTCCTGATGGTATGGTGTTTTTGAGATTTGTCAAGTAATGGATGAACTGTCAAGTAGATTTGCTGTCTGCACCAATAGAATTATTGATTTTCCACTGATCTGTCTTCTGTCAAGTGCATAGTGTTGTATCAGGCTTTTCGCCAGGGCAAATGGCCAATTTGATAGTAGAACCCTTGGCTAAGCTATATAATGAGTTTTTTGCAACCCATGTATTGTTTTTGGTACCCTCTTGGAAACTTTTCTCTGTCTCTGATAAAAAGCAAATCTGATTGTAGTTCTTTAGGTTCTGCAAGTATTGTCTCAGTGTCTTCATTTAGACTTATTATGGTTACATTTCCTGATGGTATGGTGTTTTTGAGATTTGTCAGATAATGGAAGAACTGTCAAGTAGATTTGCTGTCTGCTGCAATAGAATTGTCGATTTTCCACTGATCTGTCTTCTGTCAAGTGCCTAGTGTTGTATGAGGCTTCTCGCCTGGGCAAATGACCAATTTGATAAGAGAACCCTTGGTTAGGCTGTATAATGTGTTTTTTGCACCATATGTGTTGTTTTTGATACCTTCTTGGAAATTTTATCTACCTCTGACATAAAGCAAATCCTATTGTTGTTCTTTGGATTCTGCAACTGCTGCAATAGAATTATCGATTTTCTACTGATGTGTCTTCTATCAAATGCCTACTGCCGTGACTTGTAAAGTCTCATAGTATTTGACCCTTGTTGAATGAGTGTTTAAAAATTAAGTTGTCAGCAGTTGTGCATATTTTTTTCAGTGTCTTTTTCTTTTCTTTTTCTTCACGCTCCTCTTAGATTTTTTTTTGTTATATATAGAGGGTAACAATAAATTATTATTAGCCTATTATTATAAATTAAAAATATTGTTAGAAGTGTTTATTTTTAGTTTTGTATATACCCTTGGGCTATATCTGACCTCTTTAGCAGGAATGAAAAGTTACAAGAGCAGGAGGCCTAAGTATTACATTTAGAAGAACATTTCTAAAAGTGCATTATTTGACTGTACCCCCCTAAAGTAGCATTGTAGACTCTTGCTATATTTTACAGTAGTTCAACTTTTTTTTTCTTGCTGATTAATTAGTATTAGCTGTAAAATGATAAAGAAGTACAGATTTTTGCCATCACTGCTGCTATATTTAAGCCCCCCTCCTGTGAAAACCTATGCTGTATAAAAAATTGCTGATTTTGTGGGTTTACTATTTCTTTCCCTGTCTCTAAGATTTCAAAAATGGTGTCTTGACTTCAGAAAAACAATTTGTTTCCTAAACTTTGGTTTGTACTTAGGATTTGAAGAAACTTTTCGAACAATTTTACTTAGATTTTAGGCAATAGTGATTTCTTTTAAATTGAATCTTATTATTCCAAATTATTTAGAATCCCGTAAATCCAGATTTAGCTAAGTTAAGATGCTCAAAGCACTTTTCTTCCACCTTGCTCGTGCTGTAGATCTAATTCTAAAAAGTATCACCTCAATACCATAAAATTTGTCTGTTTTCATCAAAGGCTAGTGCTCTTTAGAAGAGGTGGAATAGAGGTAGATAATTTTGAAGATCTTCCTCGAAAATTGTTTAGGCTCTGATCTCTGAAGTCCTAGCAAATCCGGTCCTAGGCCGGGATATAGTCCTAGGCTATATACTAAAATTTGCTGATTTGGTTGGCTTGGTGATTTTATTCTCACCAACAGTTGCTTTGTAATAACAATTAAAAACCAACAATATCTGTAAACATTTGTGTATAGTCTAATGCTACATCTAGACATAAGAAGGGGCAGGGATGCAGTTAAAATTAGAAGGAACCCTAAAAAAAAATTCATGAATCTAATAAAGGAAGAATTATGTTGTTCTGGCTTTTTAAGTTTTAAATTCAGAAGAGAGACCAACTGGACTGGTATTGACAGGTCTATTATTATCTTTACCCAAGATTTTTTTTTATTTTATTTTTCATTGATATCTATTTGAGTCCTCTTTTTTTCAATGCTTTAAAACCTAATTTCAGCAATTTGAGTATGGTTACATATTATGTCATTGATAAAGTAGAGGGTAATCTTGTGCCAAAATTCCACTTCAAACATCTTCTTACTATTTCCAAAGATAAAATTTTTCACTTATAATTGTGTCTCAGTCTTATTCTTTAATGGCTGGATATACAATATACCCTTTTAATAAAATTTTGCTTTTTTTTTTTTTTTTTTTTTTTTTTTTGAAGTAACTCTCGATGGCATATAAGTACAAATAATAATACAAACCAACAAAAATCATTAAACTTTCGTCTATACTCTTGGACTGTATCCAGAGATTAACAATTGTCATTATATTAGGAGAGGGTTGAACAAAAAATTAAATTGTTTTGCTCTTTTGTTGTTATTGTAGGTTTATTACTAGTTCAGAAAGAGAGTCTTGACAAAACTTACATCTTCCAAAGGCTCTCTGGGCACCACTTTTCCTCCAATTTTGTAGGACGTGTACGTATATTATTAATGCTTATATAATTTTTAAGGGGAGTGATGTTGTTCAGCTTTTTTTTAATTTTAGCCATTATCCAGCAACACAGAATCATAAATATAAAGTTTAAATAGAATTAGAAAGACTTTTAAATAGAATTAGAAAGACTTTTAAATAGAATTAGAATATTGGCCAGTACTCATTTGTTTATGGTGTTGCTGAAGATTTGAATAGCCTTCCAACAAAGGTGCTAGAATCACCTCTAATTATTTTTTAATTAGTTAGTTAGATACTAATTAGTATGATAGGATCGCCTCGAAACATGATTAATAGCACGGTTTGTAACTTCGAAGTAGTTTCTCATAATTTTTGGAAGTTGTCCATAGTTTCATATCAGTTTCATACTATTTCCTTTTTTAGTTTTTATCTACAGTTACTAATTCAAAACATTGGCTTGGTATTTTCATTTATATTATTGTATTTATTTACCCAATTTTATTTTAGCAGAAACAAATTAATAGGCTGATCACCACACCTTTTATATAAATTTGTTTATTACCTGGTTGGCTGTCGAATATGTTTGTTCGTTTGTTAGTTTTTGTCTTCTTTGTTTACTTGGATTTTTACCCCATTTCCTGTTTCTTGAATTGTGATTGTTGCAGTAATTTTTCTAATCTTATATGACAAGGATTATGCTTAACATTATTTATATTGATAAATAAATGAAAGATTACACAGTGCAGTTTGTGCTGTTCTGAACTAAACACTGGTTACAAATTTTTTTTACCTCAGGACTTTTAGCAAATTAGTATTTATTGGATTTTTATGAGTTGCTTCTACTGAATTATACCAAAAAGTAAGACATACAAGAAAAAATTATTGGTATTAAAAACTTAAGCCTTTGAGTTCAGCAAATAGAACCACACAGTAGCAGTTGGAGTTAGTTCTGACGAAGAAGGATATTATAGCATGAAATTTGAGTTGACCAGTGGAAAACATTGAAAGATAGTATTCCAACTGGCTCCCTAGGAAACGAAACTAGAAAACCAAAAAACTTTAAAACTAATCCAGCTCAATGCTATTGGCCTCTCTAAAAGCAAAAGATAAGAATTTAAATGTATCAGTATAAGCAAAACCAGAGATATTATGCATGTAAGAAAGCCATCATACAAAATTAAAGATGGGTAACAATGTAAGAGCATAGGGTGTGGTACATCCCTGAATTCTTAGGGTTTTTCCCAAAAGAAAAATAGGTTCTCCAAAATCTCCTGAAAGTTAATGTTTTGAAACACACAAATATTAACACAAAATGCAAACTGTTAAAACCCCTTACTAATAATTTTCATTGAGATTCTGAAGAGCCCAATTTTCTTTCAGGCAAATTCAGGAAACCTGAAAAAGTTAGGGATAGATGAAGCAGTGACATGGTGTCCTTAGGGAATAGGAGTACCAGAACAAAAGCTCGATTAGTGCCACTGGTAAGTGTTCATAGTAAGGATGTTAAAACAAATTAAATCAATTCCCAGAATTCAGATTTGTTGAAATAACTGACAAAAATTGTAACATTACAAGCATAACAAATTACTGCAGCTTCCAAACCCAAAAGTTTAGTAAAAATCCAAATACCACCAATAATTTCACTCTGGGTCATCACCAAAGGAAAAAATCATGAAAATAGTATATAGAAGTATATAGAAAACACATAATAGTAGATAGTATATAGAAAATAGTAGTATAGCCAAAGTTTTGTCTGAAAGTCCATGTGACCCAGTAAATAATATAAAACTTGCAACCCAAAATTCTAGTAACAATGTGAAATAAAGTAACAGGAAAGCAAAATAATAGAGTAACAATATGTTCAAACAATAATAACAATAACATAAACAAAATAACAATAACAAATTTATCTTAATGACTTAACAGTCATTACAACAAATCTTCTTAATAAAACAAACATATTTTCAAAAGATGAATTTGATAGTGATCATTATATTGTTTATAGTATAGTTGAAGTCAATGCACTAAAAGCCATGAAAAAGCCTATAGACAAAAATAAACAAAGAAACTTATTTCTTATTGTTTGTTTTTAATTTTTTTTAATTTAAGTACAGTATACATTGGCGCCCATAAGCTGAATTTTCGGAGGGGGGGGGCTTAGCTGGTGTAATTGGCACTTCCAGTGCTGTATAATAGAAATCTCAAAACAAAAATATAAAATATAAGGCAGCATCATTCAGCCAGGCGGGGGGGTGGAGCCCCCCTCTGCCCCCCCCCCCATATGGGTGCCCATGATAGTATAATCCTTTTGTGATTGTATGGTTTTAAGTTATTTGTTTTTTCTTTCTTTTTTAACTTGGTGAAAGACAAAGGATTACTAATCATTTACTTTAACAGGTTTCCACTGTATCTGACTAGTGCTGGCTATAATTTGGCATAAAGAAGCAACACTATAGAAGGCTGGAGTACAGAAAAGAGGGATTGAAGTTCTATTAACCAATCCTAACCAAAGAACTGACTAATATTCGAATTTGACTGACCTGAAATGGGGAAAAAGAATTATAAACAGAAGAAAGAGCTTCCCAGCTCTGTAGATAACTTTGCTGAAGAGTATATTGAAGCAGATGATCTCATTTTTAACAGCAAATTCGAAAAAACTGCATACGAAAGAGATGAAGAAGCACTAAAACAGGCAAGTAAATAGATAAGGATTGCAATTAGATATAATTAGATAAAAATTAGACAAAAATGTAATTATATAAGGATTGTAATTAGATAAGGATGCAATTAGACAAAGATGTAATTAGATAAGGATTACATGAAAAATTTTATTTGTAGTTATGGCCAAAGAGCATGGGTAACTTATAGAGTGACAACAAGTGCCAGTGCTGACAAAAAAAAAACAACATGAGTGCCATCTAGTATTTGGCAACATTTGGAATTTTTTTCAAGCTGTTTAATCATTTGTCTGTTAGGAACTGAGATCAGACACATATTACCATCCCAACTACGCAAATTAAATTAATTATTCTTATTACACTGAAAAAATTCTAAGTGCTAGATGGTGTTGGTGTTTTTTTTTTGTCACTATCGCCAGTTATAAGTTAACTCTTATAAGTTAACCGTGCTCTTTGGCTTGGGCTTTAAAGTACCAAAGGCATCAATTTAAAAATGGCTCACGCCCTGGCCCATCTTTGGTCTATTCATACTTGAAAACTACCATTTTCTAAGATTTTTCTTTTTGTTGTTTTTTTCAAAATCATGTTATTTCAAATGCCAGATACTAGATGGCATTGATGATACTAAGTAACAAAAAGAAGAAGATAAACCTAGTTTTAAATCATTTGAGGCATCAACTTTTGCCATTGCAGATAGCAATTGAGGTGGCAACAGTTTAGGTACCAATCGGCTCCATCTTACTTCAAAAACAAGTTCGAAGAATTGTTTACTAATAAACAAAAAAAAACGGTTTTTCGAGGTAAAAACAAAAGTTGTATGGTAGGAGTCTAAATCAGCTTAACTTCAACTCACCTGAACTGCTCTTAATCTTAACAGGTTCCTTGCTTCCATTGTCAAGAGCCTTCCCGAATTGTCTCACCAGTTACAAATAGATGACCCCCCCCCCCCTTCTTGTCCCTCTATCTCTCCATCTGAAATCGACAGAAGAATTGGAAAATTAACAAAAAAACAGTGTTGGCTCTTTGGATATCCCTTGCACTCTTATGAGTGCTTTATGTGACTTCCTTTCAAAACCCTTGTTTGTCCTTTCTAAAGACATTCCTGAGTCTGAATGCTTTCCACAAATACGGAAACAGGGTTTCATACCCCCCCCCCTGAAAAAAGACGGAAATCTTGGTTTTGAAGGTGTTGGTCCTGTTTCTCTCACTCCTGTGTTCCAGAAACTGTATGAAGTATTCCTTGCAGATTGACTGAAGGGAAAAAATCCTACCTCTTATTGACCTGAGGCAATTTGGATAACTCTCGAAAAGCCTATTTGCTGGCTAAATTAAATTGAACTTCTAAAAGCATTTGACCCTGTTAACCACAACATATTAGTTGAGGAACTTGGCACTGAGTTTAATATTGATTCTTTCCTGGTGAAACTGGTTGCCTCCTTATCAAGTAGATCACAGGTAGTCAAATATCAGAATCGTTATTCCAGTCCCCTTTCTGTCCAATATGGAATCCCTCTCTTTTTCGGTTGTGATTAATAGCCTCGCTATGGAATTTCCAGACGAATAAAAAATTGTGGATGACCTTACGGTTGTTGAAACCTGCTACAGAAATTTAATAAGCAACCCTATGAGCATCCTCTGATATTGCAGATGAGGCTGTGGATTTAGACATGAGAGTAAACCCCCTCTAACTCTATAATAATGCCAGAATGTTTCCTTAAAATATTGCCCACATTTTCTTGACCCTATACACCCCGGATATTTCTGTGTCCTCCTTTAAATTAAATTACGTCACAATTAAATTACTTGGCGTCACAAGTGAGATGTCCATGTTAAAAATATAATCCATAAAGCTAATGCGTCCATTTCCCTCCTTAAGCTCTTAAATAAATTTAGCGTCCCACCTCCCATTTTTTAAGCACCTCCTTTGTCCGCCCCATCTTGAATATGCTTGTCCAATTTGGCATCTTGGCATCTACCGTGGACAATCGGAAAAAATTCAATCCATTCAAGAAGAGCCCTGCGAGTAATTTTAAAAAATTGAAGGGTCCATACTCTCTCCTTCTAAAAAAAAAACAGGTTGGAAACACTTGAGCATAGGAGAGTTACATTGTGCCTCTGTTTTGCAAAAATAAGCAATAGCAAGCCCTCACACGGAATACATTTTCTCCAAAAGACACTCCCCGCCCGGACTTTATTTTTTTTGTCTTTTCAACTTGGAGAAATTTTGAAGTTTAATATTTTTGACTAAAAAATTATTTATCATTCGGATTTTGCTGTTTTGGCAGTGTTTGCCAGATTTTTTAGTTTTGCCTTTTTTATGATTTTTTTTGCTTGTAATAATTTTTATGACTTCGAGTTTGGCCCTTCGGGGCTATTGATAGAAATTTTTTGAAATAAATATCTTATCTTATCCCTCATGACAAAGTTTAGCTTCATTGTTTTCTCACAAAGTAGTTTATGGATCATGCACACGGGGTGTGAGTAGGATCTTCTGCTGTTTAATATCGGACTAAAGGGCCTTAAGAAAGTTGAGTCCTTAGGAAATTGGGCCTCATATAGTAATACATCCTGGTGTTAAAATTCATCTGTAAATATCGGTTAAGAAAGAGGGTTTTCTTGATTTCAGCTTGCTGATCCCTTCACTGATTTCCTTCTGATCATTCCTGCTCCTATCAGTTCTGTTATGCTCATGTAATTAGTTACGCAAGTATCCTAATCGAATTGTCTGCATTTGATATAGTTTATATCGTCAGCTGGTTTCATCAGTCAGTTGCAATTTAGCCTATTTGATTATAAAGTTTTTACCTTTTCTGTTGTTGTTTTATTATTTTAAATGTATCATAAGGTCCTGTCGGTGCCAAAAGCTACTATAGAGGGGGCAGGGATTTTCTTTCCTCATCTTACTAAAGCGAAAAGTAATAGTTTTTGTTTTTTGTAAATTTTGTTGCTTATGCCAGATTTTTTATGCCTTTTCTAATCCGTTTTTTAAATATATAAAACAAAAACTTAGTTGTTTTAGGTATTTTTGATTTTTTCTTTTACATTTGATCTACATGGTCATTCATCTTGCTTTCTCTGAGCTTTGCCCAAACTCTTTAGATCTCTAATAATAACTCAAAGACCTTATTGTTACCCCAGAAAATATTTATTTAATTTATTATTTTTAATACTTAACTTATCTCTATTTCAATGTCAATTTATTTTGAATTAATATTTATGTCTATTTAATTAAGAGAGAAAGAGAGAGCATCTATACCTAATTCTTCAACATATTAATATAAAAAGAACAGTCTGGAGCTGGACTTTTAACTGGATACTTATTCCGGCCTGGGGTTTTGACCCCTTCATGTCTTGATATAGAAGTAATATATAGGAATATTTTAAAGAATATAAATAATATGGAGAATGCGGAATCGCTACGTTATGTTTACAGAACTTTTAATTCATTGTTTAATTGTTATACCCCTCCTCCCTCTTACTCTGTCTATCTATTAAAAAAAAATTAATTTGAAATAAATTCTTTTTGATAGGTCAAATATGGCAAATATCGTCCCATTGATTCTGACAAAGAAACAGAAATTCTGGGCGTTGCAGATACTAGTGATGAAGATGATTTGCCACAGAAAACCAAGCAAAAGAAGAAGAAAAAGCGAATCCAAATGCAAGCCCCTGCCATAGATAGTGACATGGACAGTGACATAGCAGACAACGCCAGTGATGGAATGCCAGATAGCCGCGCTTGGGGCAAAAAAAGATCCACCTATTACTCAGCAGATTATGTCGATGAAGATTGGGGTGGGATGGAGGGATCTGATGCTGAAGCCGCCGAGCTAGAGGAGCAGGAAGCGCGCGAAATTCAGAAGAGGATGGTTGAAACCCTTGATGATGCTGACTTTGGACTTGAATTCTTTCAAACAGATGAAGTGGTTAAAAAAACGGAGAAGGAAGTGAAAAGTATTGTCACAAAAGATATTGAAAAATTAAGTTCTAAAGAAAAGCTTGACTTGGTTAAAAGGGAGTCACCTGAGCTTGTAGGACTTATCGAAGAGTATAAATCTCATATCCATATCCTAAAAGAGGAAATTCAACCTATAATGAAAGCTATTAAGGAGGGCTTATTGCCTATATCATCTGGTGTAGAATTTGTGAAACTAAAATTTAGAGTTCTAATAAGCTATTGTACTAATTTAAGCTTTTATTTTGTTCTGAAAAGTAACAGAGCTCCTGTCAAAAATCATCCAGTCATGAAAAGGCTAGTTCAGTATAAATCACTTTTAAAGCAGTTAGCTCCAGTTGAAGACAAACTTAGAACTGATTTAGACAAAATCTTAAAATCACTCAAAAACGGAGAGAAGGTTAAAGTAGAAAAACCGAAAACGGTGAAAAAGAAGACCCTAAAAATATTGACGGTACCTAGCGAAGAATCAGCTAAAGAAATAAAAAATATACAAAAGAAAAATTCGGAACTGACTGCAGACGAAGCCGCCGCAGTTGAGCTGTACAATGCTATAAAATCAAAGAAAAAGGTTGAGATGAACTCCTCTGAAGAAGAAGAAGAACTTGATGGTGCAGAAAATGAAGATGAGGTTGGAAATCAAGAGGAAGAGGTTACAGATGAAGAGACTGGAAAGAGAGCAATTACGTATCAAATTGCGAAAAACAAGGGCCTTATGCCCGCGAGAAGTAAAGAGCAGAGGAACCCGCGTGTTAAACACAGAAATAAGTTCAGAAAGGCCACGATTAGGAGGAAAGGTGCTGTTAGACAGGTTAGGAGTGAAGTTAGCAAATATGGCGGTGAGATTTCTGGTATTAAGGCAACTGTTGTCAAGAGTGTTAAGTTTAAATAATAAAATTCGTGTTTCATCTGTGTTTTGTTTTTGGAACCATCAGCAAATATTCTTGCAGAGGAAGAATAAACATGTCTAGAAATTAATAAACGATGTTTGCAAACCTCTTACTATAGCCTACTGTGTGTATATGTTAGTTTCTATAGTGCCCGCATACAGGTAGGGTGGGACAAATTACTTTCATGATCAGACCAAAGGCCCCCTGAGGAGGACAGAAAAAGATAGCCCTAAAATGAACTTTTTTATAGTCCTTAGCTCCCTCTACCGTTTAGGATTCCCCTGATAACACCCCTCCCCTCCTATTTGCAGAGCTTATGATGCTGGTAAGATCATATAAAATGTAAATAGGAATTTATTTTGGGAAGCTCTCCAAGCTTTTTTTTGTATTGAATGCAAAGATTAGAGATGTGCCATAACTAGTAAGTGATGTGACATGTCAGGAACGTACTACTCAGTATGCTGGGTGGTTTTTAGATAGAAAGTACTTTTTTTATAGAATTTTAAAACAAAGCTTATTATTCTAATTAAACGGCCATTGTGTTACAGTAATTGTTCTTAAAGAATTAGGACAAAAAGTGAAAACTTCAGCATAAAGAGCAAGGTCTTGTGGAAGGGGCAACTCCTTTCATATACTTAATATATTTCTGGTTGTTTTAAGTTTTGATGTTGCTTCTTACTTTCAGTTGAAAAAACTTGTTTTTTTAAAATTTAATTTCTGATCGTTTTTAAATAATACCGGGAAATCCGGCTCTCTCTCCATGGAAGATCCCAATACTTGTCTATTATACGCCACTCACTCAAGTTTACGATGTGTAAAACTCAAGAACAAACCGGTTTCTTCGTTACATTAGAAACATAGTTTGGCTATATATTTGCACGTTAGGGGGGGGGGGGTAAATTAGAGAGGGTATGCATTCAAAATGTGTTAGGTAAAATTATTCTGCAAATTATGAAGTAAGAATTTTTTTCTGACTTCAAACTGTCCAAATACTTTACCCCTTCCCCTTATGTGCAAATATATTCCTTAATAATTAGGGAGGGAACAACCTCTTTCATATACGTTTTAAGGTTTGATGTTGCTCCTTACTTTCAGTTGATTTTTAATTTAATTTCTTATCGTTTTTCAATAATCCCGGGAAAACCGGCTCTCATTCCATGAAAAATTCCGGTACTTGTTTATTATACACCACTCACTCAAGTTTACGATGATTAAAACTCGAGAACAAGCCGGTTTCTTCGTTACTTAAGAAACTAACTTTGGCTATATATTTGCACATTAGGGGGCGGGGGGTAAGTACAGCGGGTCTGCATGCAAAATACGTTAGCCACAATTATTCTGCATATTAGAATTGTTTTCTGACTTCAAACTGTCCAAATACTTTATTCCCCCCCCCCTTATGGGCAAGTATCTAGTCCCAATTATATATTTCCCATCTATTCTGTCACTTGTCTTTGTATTGTCTCACTCTAAGCTGAAACAAATCAACGAAGAAACAGGTCTGTTGTCGAGTTTTACACAGCGTAAACTTGAGTGAGTGGCGTATAATACACAAGTCCAAAAATTCCTTCCCCATATGGAAAATAAAACTATCAAATTTCGAAAGCCTTGTTTTCCAGGGGGTAAACGCTGGGGGGTATTTTCCGCGGGAGGGTAAACGCTAGAACCACTTCCCATAACGAATACTACATGTGAACAATGGGGAAATTGTGTTATTTACTGCCACACCCCCAGGGACTGCGGGGGGTTCGTGTCAACCCCAAGAGCATAGTTAGTAATCTTTCAACTATTTCAAATCAGATGGCTATCTCCAAATTTTGATCGAATGTCTTTGAGGAAAAAGGGGCATGAGAGGGGGGCTAGTTGTCCTCCAATCGTTTTGGTGACTTGAAACACTATGACTTTGGATTTCTGTTTGAATAAGCCCTCTCCTGATCTTCTAGGACATTTGGTTCCATCCGATTACCCCTGGGAAAAATAAATAAACACGCATCCATGATCTTTCTTGTGCAAAAAAAACAACAACAAAATTTCACATTTTTGCAGATATGAGCTTGAAAGCTCTACAGTAAGGGGTTCTTGATGTGCTGAATCTGACGGTGTGATTTTCATTAAGTTCCTTGACTTTGGGGGTAAATGTATTTATACTATTTAATGGTTAGTTACCAAACTAAAACCAATTATTATGCAGCTTTTCAATAAATTATTAATTATACACCCAAAAAAGAAATATGCCTAATGCATTTAAAATGCAGTCATAACTGAAGGATAAAGGAAATCATTAGTGGGTAAAACAGGAGTAAACATATCAGTTATTGGTTCATTCATTCAAACTTCGGGGAGTAAGGAGATTTTGAGGAGATGAAAGCCTTTTTTAGAATGCTTAGTCTTTTTGAGATGTCCAAACGTAGTGGGGGCCTTTTGGATCCGATCAGAGCGCCATAGCAGCCAGTTCTGATCAGGCCATAGCAACCAACAAGTATTATTGATTATTGATCTATTGCGCACACCTGGTTTTTAAATAATATTTAATTGTATACCTATGCAAATTTATTGAGGATGATGTAATTGTGCGTGTCAACGACACTTGTTTTGATAGATCTTACGGGCCGCTAGTCAAGCAGGGAACCCCTGGATGTAAATGGAAATGATATGTTGCGCACACGTGCGTGATCCATCATAGTTAACTGTTTACTCATGCAAAGCCATAGCAACCAATTCTAATAGTACCCTAGCAACCAACAAGTATTATTGATTATTGATCTATTACGCACACCTGGTTGTTACATTGTTATTGTTTGACGCGAGCTAAGCAAGAACAGGTTAAGTTAGGTATTGAAATCAGTGAGGTGTTACGTTAGCATCATTGCGCAAATGATTTCACTTGCCAGTTATCGATCCCATGATTAAAACTGAATGACAAGGATACACCTTATCGTATCTTAGGAAGGTATTTCTGAGGGTCTTGTTTCTTTCCCTATAATTTTCTTTATTTTTTTCCCCAAACTCTATTTAAAGCGCGAGAGAGGTTACTTCGGCTTGAAACAGTGAGTTCTACTTCTGTAAGCAAAATAAGGGAATACAGAAATAAACACAGGGAAACAGAATGTGAAAAAATGGAAGGAACATGGAAAAAATATAGGAATGAAAGATAAGTACACAAAAAACACGGATATAGAAAAAAAGCTGGGAAACAGATAGGCCTATGAAAAGCACAAGGGATATAGAAAAAAATCGGAAAAACATTCAAGTATATGAAAAATGGAAGAAATACGGAAAACACATAAAGAGATAGCGTAAGATGAGAATTTAATTCGTAATTTTAATTTTATTACGAACGTAAGACTTAATTTGAATTTTCTTTGGGAATATCCCATTGAAGCAAATGATGAAACCGTTGGATGAGGTTACAAGAAATGATTCACCATCCATGGAGCATGACTGTTCTTAGCACGTGGAACTCTGTGCCCCTTGCATTGTATTTCAGGCAAGAATCCATTTTTTGTCACACACACATCCATATTCTAAGCAAACGCAACTCATTTTGAAGCATGTACTTGGCCATTTTCACCTCGTTTCGAGCAAAACTACATTTTGAAGCGTTGATTTGCATATTTTAATTGATTTGCGAACATCAACACAGTTCACGCCACGTTGGCAATCGTCATCATTACTTAAGCGTTTTCAGATGTTTGAATATCCTGACAGATGTTTTTGCTTGAGCAGTATAAACTTATCATCTCATTGTTAGATCGTAATACTCCATGGCAATTCCCAGTCTGTGGTACTTTGTGGCTGGCCAGTAGCATCCTGTGGCCCACTTTATCATTCCTAAGACATTTTCAAACATTTTCTTGATAAAAATGATGTTTTAACTCCATTGGTTTGTGTTTTCGCAAGACAACCCCTCCGTGATACTCAAGGGCAGTTCAGGCCATAGTGGCACTATGTAGCTGGGCCGCACGATTCCTGACCCCGTGGCCCTTCTTACCCCTTGCCAAAAATTGGAATTCGGAGTGAAAAGTCCCATTAAGAGCTACTTATTGAACTTTTCATGGAGACAACCCTTTTTAACCAGGACTAGGCACCCCTGATTGCATGACAAACAGCCTAGAGAGAAAAAAACAACACATAGTCAGGCACACAAGGACATATACAGAAACAGACTGTCAGACACAGGTAAAGAGAGGGAGAGAAAAAAACACCGACAGACATACAAACACACAACGAAAGCCACAAACATACAAACAGACGATCAGGCGCAAAGGTATAGAGGGAGAGAGAGAGAGAGAAAAAAAAAACAACAACACATAGTCAGGCACAAAAAGACAAACACAGAAACAGACTGTCAGACACAGGTAAAGAGAGAGAAAAAAAACACAGTCAGACACACAAACAAACAAAGAAAGCCACAAACATACAAACAGACGGTCAGACGCAAAGTTATAGAGAGAGAGAGAGATAAAAAAAAAACATAGTCAGGCACACAAAGACAAACACAGAAACAGACTGTCAGATACAGGTAAAGAGATAGACAAAAACACACAGTCAGACATACAAACAAACAACGACAGTCACAAACAGACGATCAGACGCAAAATATATATATAGAGAGAGAGAGAGAAAACAACACATAGTCAGGCACACAAAGACAAACACAGAAACAGACTGTCAGACACAGGTAAAGAGAGAGAAAAAAAACACAGTCAGACATACAAACAAACAACGACAGCCACAAACAGACGATCAGACGCAAAGGTATAGAGAGAGAGAGAAAGAGAGACAAAAACATATACATCTACACCTATCTGTATGTTCACACATATCACGAAGCATATATCTGTGTGTCAAACCCAGAGTCTGACACACAAAGACAGACACAGTAAAAGGCAAACGGACGGTCAGACAAATAGGCACAGAGAGAGACAGAGATAGAGAAAAAACAAGGTGCTCTCTTTCGGCTACCTCTTCTCTTTGTTCTCTTTCTCTCTGTGTTTCTTTTCTATCTTCCTCCTCTTTTTGCTCTCGGTTCTTTTTTAGCCTCTTTACGTTCTTGTCGTTCTACCTCTATTTTCTCTTTTACTATTTTATGTAAAGTGGAGGTGTATAATTTTCATGTTCTAGAGTTGTTTTAACTTATTAAAAAATTATTTTAAATAACTTCCAATTGTAATCTGTTAAAATTTTGTATTTACCTCTTCATAGGCTTGTGTCTCTTTTATCCGAACCTCCTCATACTATTCGTGAGCGATATCTTCCTCCCGCGTAGAGGGGCAAATCAAATTTAATTCATTTTTCTAGATCCCGAATCCGAATAAGCTCTTCAGTTTGCCGACATATGTTTTGTCTAACTTATTTTTCTTTAGCAAACGCAATTCTTGAAAAATTTTGACCAATGCTCTTCAACACTTTCTACAACTTCCTCATAAGTTTGTATTTTTTTCGCAATGACCTCCCTAGCCTTTTTAAAAGTGGCCAATTCCATCTGTAATGCCATGTTATATTGTTCTCTAATTTTGTAACAATTTTTTTATCACTACCTTTCTGATAGATAGCTTCAATTCTATGTAGAAATTTGTCAATATTCAAAATATTTTAACGGGGGCCTGTGTCCGAACTTCTACTCCATTAATAAGCCGGTATCTTACAATCCATATATTGGACGTTTTCTGTCTTAAATTGCATTATTTCAAAATTCAGCTAACATCAAAATACTTCTTCAGTCTAAATGAAAATCCTTTTTCCAATGTCACTTCCGGTCTCTCGCGAACAATTTATCGTATCAATTAGCCAGTTGTTTTTGTACGCTAATTAGTTGCGCGATATATTGATTCGTTAAATTTTATCATATTCTAATTAGGCAGCGCCTATTCAGTTTTCCGTAATAGTTTTATAGTCTATCACTTCTAGGCTAGATCCACCCGTAGTTATGTGATATGTTAAATCGTAAAATCTATTTTATTATAACTAGGCAATGCCCATTCAGATCTTCGTAATATTATTAATTCATTCCGTATTTTTTCCCGTGATTTTTTGTATGTATTCACAATATTTTACTGTGTAAGCTAAATTAAATCGTCTTTTCGGAAAACGTGGATTGTTTTACTGTCAGTGTTACTGATAGGTCCTTTAGTAGCTGCCACCAAATATTGTACTGGTAACCACGGTAGCCATCAGATATTGGTGCGGAAATGATGTTTCACCTCCTATTTGGAGGGGAAAGCCTCGCTAGCGCCAAATCTTATGATGGAATGTCTCGCGGTCACCACTACTGTACCGCAACTATAGAGTATGTTAATACACTATTACGGTATACCCTGATCAGGGGTATAGTAACTTGATATATATATATATATATATATATATATATATATATATATATATATATATATATATATATATATATATAT